>NC_134105.1:56830757-57133787 GCF_040939455.1 Microcebus murinus | reverse complement strand
TATTTTATTGTCCCATGAGTTATTTTGAACTCTATTTGAAATTAAAATTTCCCAAATATATAGAAATTTTCTTATTATATTTTTGCTATTTATATCAAAAATATAATAATATCAGAACATACACTCTGCATAATTTAAATTTTTAAAAATTATCATAGATTTGTTTTATGTTCTAGTTTATGATCCTTTTTTAAAGATCTCTATAGGCATTAAGAAATGAGTATTCTTCAGTTGGGAGTATATTATTTCATATATGTCCTATAAGTCAAGCTTCTTTAATACTATTCAAATATTGTATATTTATAGTTTCTGATACTTTTTTATGATTTAAAATTTAAATTAAAAAACAGAACTGTGTAAGTTGGGCGTGGCGTTTCATGCCTGTAATCCTAGCACTCTGGGAGGCCAGGGCAGGAGGATTCACAGGAGTTCAAAACTAGCCTGAGCAAGAGCGAGACCCTTTCTCTACTAAAAATAAAAAGAAATTAATAGGCTAACTAAAAATATATAGAAAAAATTAGCTGGTGGCACATGGTGGCACATGCCTGTAGTCTCAGCTACTCGAGAGGCTGAGGTAGAAGGATTGCTTGAACCCAGGAGTTTGAGGTTGTTGTGAGCTAGGCTGACACCACAGCACACTAGCCCAGGCAACAGAGTGAGACTCTGTCTCAAAAAAAGAGAGAATTGTACATTTTATCCCATAAAATTATTTATTTATTTCTAATATGATTTTGCTATATTATTTTCTACATTACAATAGATTTCATAGCTTTCTTTTGCAACTTCAATTATATATCTTTTTTGTATTGCTTTGTTTCTATCTTTCTGTATCCTTGTTTTAAGTGTGACTATTCCAAAGAGCTTATAACTTGTGTGTGTGTGTGTGTGTGTGTGTGTGTGTGTGTTGTGTGTTTAAATCTGGTCATATAAACTTTGTTTTCTAATTGGAGAATTTTGTACATTTATATTTAATGTAATTGCTGATATATTTACATTTAATCTGTCTTATTTTGTGCTTTATATTTTCCCATATTTTCATTTTTTACTTTCTCTTCTTTCTTGACTCTTTTGTTGTTATATTAATCATCCTGGGTATGCTTTTCCCCTATATTAGAATGAAAATTAAAAATTCTGTTTACAACTTTTAGAGATTACATTATGCTTTCTGTTTCAATTACTTATAGCTTTTTCAAGTAAATATTTTCCTTATTTATTTATTTTTTTTTACCATTCCACCTCTTGGGCTCAGAATAACTGCACAATTCCCAAAGACTTTAGCAGGAGGTGGAACCCTACGGCTGAGCTTACTGCTTACTCCATGAAATGTGAGTGGAAATTATGTATACTTTTTCTAGGCCAAAGCTGATAATTAGAAGATATGATACAATGTTTCTCTTTCCTTGCGCTAGCTTGTTGCAGATCTTTACTTGGAAAATCCTCAAAAAATAAATAAAAGATATGAATCCCTGAAGCACCTGGTAGAGGGAATCCCTACCTACCTGTACATTCCTCTTTTTCCTTTTATGTAATTGGGAAATAAACTTCTCTATTCTTTGAGTTGTTATATATTTTGGTTCTATTTGTTAAAAATAATTAGTGTTAGTCTTACTAATATAAAAATTGATTCTCGAACTGAGCTGTTATCATAATAAAATATAATATCTGGGGCATTGGTTGAGCAGTCCAGTGGAAGACAGTGAGGCAACAGATACAGTATACTAGAAAATTGGATATCTCTGTGCTTTTCTAGCAATACATTTGGAATGCAGATTGGAATTGCTTCAAAGTAAGATAAAATGCATCAATGCTTCAGGGGAAAAAATAAACATGTTAGTGCATATTGATTGTTATTTTCTGTGTATAGCAAGACGTTGGAAGAATAGGGCTAGTTTAGGGGAATAATATTGACAAGTGCACAAGCAGAAACAAAAGTAAATATATGGCGGAGTACTGATTTTTCCATCTATTCTCCTTATCTCTCTTACTTCTTTTCTTTTCATTTTTACCAGTAGCATGATGTGATTTTATTTGTTAATGAATAGCACTTTCACTGCTACATGGAAAATGGATTGAAGAGGGGCTAGAGCAGAAGAAGAATCAATTAAAAGGGTATTACAACAACAAAAATTAGAGAAGATGCCCACTTGGAATAGGGGAACAGAGGAGAAAGTAAATTAGTTGATTTGATGTATATTACAGGAGTATATTCTACAGTGTAAGGGCCACTGGCAAATAAAATGTGAGAAAAATTATTGCAGAGATTATTGCCAAGATTCACATGAATAACTGTATTATTGGTGGCACCATTTCCTGAGGAGGACAGGTAGGGAGATGCAGAGAATTGAGGAATACAGTTGAGAGTTCAACGTGTCATATGAAGCTGGCAACAGGTTTAGATGACTGGAACTCTGATCTAGTCTCTAGCTCTAAATATATAAGTTCAACATATAAATAACAATTCAGAACTAGTATGCTTTATGAGGTTGGCAGTGAGGAAAAACATGAAGTCAGATATTTAGAGGAAAAGGATAAGAGGAGAGTGTAGTATCATGAAGACAGAGGAATCGAGCATTTTAGGATAGATGAACATTTATAAATAAACAATATAAAAGGGGGAGATATCGTTTTGATGTTCTGAATATGATAAACTCTATGAAGTGATTCGTGGCTTTTAGAAGCAAATAGAACCATAGTGGTCTTACTAAAAACAGCTTAATACTAAAAACAGTGGGGAGTTGGGAGTTATAGTCAAATTTTAACAGGCTAGTAATTTGGGAAGGTTTGAAAAAATAATGTAAAGCTGAAGAGATTAAAAACAATGCTATTTCTCTTTCCTTTTCTTTATCTTCTCCTAGGAAACAATAATGTTTAGAGTTCGTAGGAGAAGAAACTTCACCATTCTCTTTTGCTCCAGAACCTCCCTAAACCCAATAACTCAAGTTCTGCAGGTGAGAGCAAAAGATTGAAAGGGAAATCACATCTCAGTTTTTCTTAAAAGTTGAAGAGATCTTAATAAAATGAGAATTTAAAAATCTCATAACATATTGAAATTTATTTAAAGTATTATACTTTAATCACAAAACTTTATTTTTTTCCTTGAAAACACATTAAAATTTATTTTGATTCACTTTGGAAATTGCATGAGTTAGATATATATGTCTGTTCATTGCTTTCCCACACAACACAAAAATAACCCAGCTGTGATTATATATTACTGACTGTTTATAAGTTGCAAATCTGCTCCCTAAAAATTCTTGGCATTTTGCTGTAAACTTAAAAGTGACCTAAAAATTAAAGTCTATTAAAAAATTCTTGGCTCAGCTCCAGGAAGGCATGTATATACTCTGATTCTTTTTTTTTTTTTTTTTTTTTACAGAAGATACTGTGTATCATACATATGCCTAGGGTTAATTGAGGACACAAATTTAAAGTCAGCACAATACATAGATATGTCCGTAAGAACTTTATAGAAGATAATAGCTCAAACAACCTTATGACATTCCATTAACAATTTTGGGGGGATACATTTTTTAAAATATCATGCTTTCTTATAGGCACTTAACATCTATCTGACAAATCATACTTCACTCTTTTTGCTTCATCTGACTATGTATAATTTAATTTTAAGATGCAGCTCTTCCCATAGATGTTTTTCAGGAAGCAATTTATAAGGTTGAACTAGCTCAAATCAGCACTTCTTATCATCAATTTACTGGCATTTTAAAAAATGTTTTCATGACTTTATGTTTTCCTAAACCACCTAAGTAGATTTAACTCAACATATAATGTCTTTTTCTTTTTAAATATGAATAAAACTGACCTATTTCAATGACTTCCTTTTCTAAAAGACATATAACTTGTTATTTTTCATCCCTTAACCCTACCAATACCCAGGCCTCTTTATAGCTTTTCTTATTGGCACAGTTTTTCAGCTACAGAAAAAGATAAAATGGAGAGATAGACTTCTTCCATGTTCATTACCCTGGAGTACAGAGTAGAGAAGATATTTTTACCTATAAGAAAACTCTCTGATTTATTTTCAAATACCATAAATTTTGTCTTCTCAGCAATCTGACTATAGAACAAACTTGAATGTGACATATACATGGTGACCTCAAACATTTTATGCTTTTATTAATTTACTTTTTATTGTTATGTACATTTTGTTAGCATTCACTGAAAATCTTAGAACTCTTAGACATACTGATTAATTTCTCTTTATTGGCATCTATTAATTCTTTATAGGCCAACAGAAGCTCATATTTTTACTAAGTGTTTTGTAAATTCTAACAAAATATACAGGATTTATATGATCTCTTTTGTTAGTTTTTATGACTTTTCTTATGAGATCTAGGTTTATCTTAAGCCATTAATAATCAGTGTCTTTTAGCACTCCTTATCATTTTGACCACCTTGAAAACTAGATATATTGACAAATCTTATTCAAAACTTCTTCCTTGATTTATGACCTACTAATTTCCCAGCTTTGTCTTCTAACCCTCTAACCACTTTGTTTCTATTTTCTTCTGATTTCTGTTCTCAAACAATTTGTAAATAAGGCACCACTCAAGATTTTTTATTGAGTCCTCTCCTCATTTTCATTTAGATTCCCTCTATAGATAATTGCATCTATATCAATGATTTCATTAGCAAGATTCCTTAAACATACCTACAGCCCCCACCCATTTTTGTTATTCCACACTTACATTAATAAGTACACGTTATATTTACCTTAGTACCATATATACATATGCCTGCTAATTCTTCTGTTTTCCCTGTCTATATACTTCATAACATCATAGAAAAAAAAAGCAATATACTAAGGAGCTATAGGGACATGGTAATCCTTGGTTTTATCCAAAAAACTATAATTCTAATAGTTTTTCCCATTTGATTCTCAATTGTTGGCCTTGCTGCTTATTTTACTAAGATAACAGAAGCAGTTTTTAAAAGATCCTCCTTCCACCACCCAATTTGCCAAATGCCACGTGTATTCATATATTCTACCATCTTTACAAGTTCATTGAACAAAAGACTCAAGATTCTAGTTAAAATCAACCTTTCTACTTGTGCTTTGAATCCTAACTGCTATCATCGACTCAGAAACCTTGTTTCTGCTGTTTATTGTATCATCTTTATCTGCCCACAAATGTGATAGATCTCAAAAGGAAAAAAGTTACTCCCTTGATACCATGTTACCATACAGCTACCTTCCATTCTCTGTGCTCCTCTTTCTAACAGAATTCTGGAGTTGCCTCTACTCCATTCTGATTGTCTGGCTCCCATTTTCCTTTTGATCACTGCACCACAGCTTTCATTTCTCCTACTACACTGTATTCACTTTTGTCCAAGATGCCAGTGAATCCATCTTACTGAACCAATCCACTGGGCAATTCTCATTTCTCATTTTACTCAAACCTTCACCAATTTTTGACACTCAGTCCTTGCTTTCAGAAACATTTTATTCACTTTGCCAAATCAACCCACACTATTGATTTTCCTTCTACTTCACTGTCTACAACTTATTCACCTTTACAGCCTCCTCCATCTTTTCCTGACTTCTTAATAGCAAAGTTTTCTGGGGTTCTATGCTCTTTTTTCCTGTCTATACTTACTTCCTAGATATTCTCATATAATCTCATGACTTTAATTTAGCTATAATAATAATAATAAAGGTAATAACTATGTAACAGGCATTATTAATAATTAGTTCAAATGTATTGATTAATTTAATCCTCAGGGCAAAATAAATTTCATTTTGCAGATTATTAAACTGAGTCCAGAGAAGTAGAGTATAGAACCTTAGCCAAACTGACAAAGTTAGTACAGTATACCAGGAATTCACTTTCTGGTAGATTGGGTCCTGCGTTGACAACTTTAGCCACTGCAATGGACCAAATGTATATTTCCAGCCCTGACCTCTTCACTGAGCTCCAGACTCTTATTTCCCAACTTCTTACTCAACCTGTCTACATCTGACAGCCTCACAAATACCTTAAAAGTAAATATACACAAAACCAATCCCCACTTTTCTTGTCTTTCCTGCATGAGAGGAGCCCGTGTTTCTCTAAAGTCTTCCAGGAACACTAGCCTTCTGACAGCAATTCCAACTTCTTCTCAAGCCATGCTATTTACACTGGCTCTTTTCTCCACCAGGAATGTTTTTTCCTCAAGACCTTATATGACTTACTTTCTCATTTTATTTAGGTCTGGGCTCAAATTTTATCTCCTTCAAAATAACATACTCCATGAGTAAAGTAGCCACCTCACTGCCCATTTTTACTCAGCCTTTCTTGGTCTGGCTTATTTACGTATGTTTGTAATACTTTATGACCACCATACTTAAATAATTTGATGTGCTTATTATTTGTCTCTTCATTATAATGAAAGCTCCATGAGGAAAGACCTCATCAAGTCATTTGCATGCTTCTGCCAAAATGTATTGTCCACCTTTTCCTAAGTCTACTTAGAAGGCTATACTTTTTAGCCTTTTTATTCTATTCTCAGTTTCTTCCTCTCAATGTTATATTTATCTGTGGAGATCTAACATAAATAGTGTAATGATTTTGGTTTCTTGCTATGAAGCTGTTTATGAGTCCTCTAGTTAAATTTTATTTTCATGTTTTTATACAAATCTTCTTTTTGAACTGCTATCATTGATTTATCGCATTCTGCCTAGTCGTACAATATATTTGCCACTGTTCTCCTCTACCATACAATTAATTTTAGCTTTCATTCCAATCAACATTGTTGACACACTCACAACTCCTATGTGTGATGACCATGTCTTAACATTTTTGTATCTTCCAAAGGCCTGATAGAGTAACTTTCACGTGGCAGCCATTTACTGAATGTTTATAAAACTGAGGACTTTTCCTGTTTTTAAAGAGTACATTAATTTTTTTCAGTTGAATCATATCACTTAGTTACTAAAACATTTCAATATTTGGAAAAAATGTCATTGATATTATGGTAAAGCAAATAATTCTGTCTCTTCTGTTTATTTTATATGTTCATATTTTTTGTACACTGAGTTTTCCTATAGGAAGAAATGCCTGCAGCTCTCATTGACTCTCTCCATCATCTGCTTTCCCTGGTACTTTGCTTGTGGCAAATTGAAAACCAGATGATATGTACTCCCCTCTGAGTTTATCTTTGTTAAGAGACTCACATTGAGTAGGTTAGATTCACAATCACTATTAAATATGCAAGGAAGCCCAGGAAACAGCACTTCCCCTGCATTTAACTGCTGTTTCCCTAATCTTCTTTCCCTTAGCAATGACAGGCAGGCTACTGAGAGACCTCCTATGTCCCTTGGACTTGAACTTCTTATACTGACACTAGCTTCTCAGATCAGTTTGGCATAAATAACAGCTGATTTAGCCTCTTGTGATATAATTTTTGACAAACTATCTGATGTCTTATCTAAGAGGCAAGACTAGAGATAACATAAGAGGGAGATTTCATTTTATTTGTTGAACTAGTGGAATCCAGGATTTGTGTATAATCCCAAAATATCTGTCAGAAATGCCAGATGTTTGCTTACAAAAACAAATAATTTCTCTTTCTAAATGTGTTATATTTTCCAAAATATCAAAGAGAGAATACTACGATTCCTGTAGTTTATTAAATGCATATATACACCTTCTTTTGTATGTTTAGCACAATAAAACCAGCTACAAATTCAAAAGAATACAATTATTGATTGTATATTTTCCATTCAATAAGCTAAAGCATATCCCTGTCATTGTTGGGCTTGTTGGGAAAGAGGATAAAAGGAATAAAATGTCCCAAATTTTTTGCTTATTGAAAAATAAAACTGTTTATGTTTTTTAATTCCCTGAAATTTTATTCACATTGTATTTTCCCATTTTCTAACTTTCTTTTACTAAGACATTACTTTTTTTTTTTTTTTTTTTTTTTTTTTTTTTTTAATTTTTTTTTTTTTTTATTTTGGCATATTATGGGGGTACAGATTTTAAGGTTTCAATAAATGCCCATTCCCCCCCTCCCCCCAAAAGTCTGAGTCTCCATCATGACCATCCCCCAGATGGTGCACATCTCACTCACTATGTATGTATATACCCGCCCCCCTCCCCCCTCCCACCTGCCCAATACCCTATTACTGTAGCACCTATGTGTCTACTTAGGTGCTACTCAGTTAATACCAGTTTGCTGGAGAATATATCTGGTGCTTGTTTTTCCATTCTTGGGATACTTCACTTAGTAGTATGGGTTCCAGCTCTAACCAGGAAAATATAAGGTGTGCTATATCACCATTGTTTCTTAGAGCTGAATAGTACTCCATGGTGTACATATACCACATTTTATTAATCCATTCTTTGATTGATGGGCACTTGGGCTGTTTCCACAGCCTTGCAATTATGAATTGTGCTGCTATAAACATTCGAGTGCAGGTGTCTTTTTTGTAGAGTGTCACTGGATCATTTGGGTAGATGCCCAGCAATGGGATTGCTGGATCAAATGGTAGATTCACTTGGATCGCTTTAAGGTATCTCCATATTGCTTTCCACAGAGGTTGAACTAGTGTGCAGTCCCACCAGCAGTGTAGGAGTGTTCCTCTCTCTCCGCAACCACGCCAGCATTTATTGTTTGGAGATTTTTTGATAAAGGCCATTCTCACTGGGGTTAAGTGATATCTCATTGTGGTTTTGATTTGCATTTCCCTGATGATTAGAGATGTTGAGCATTTCTTCATATGTTTGTTGGCCATTCTTCTTACTAAGACATTACTTTAAAAATAATGTAAAACAAAGTATCACAGAATATGGTTGTACTAATTGATTGTACAAACTCAAATGGTAGAAATTTTAAAATATTTCTTTTACCCCTTAAGAAATATTTACCCCTTAAGTAAAAGTACCTTATCCTTATAAATTAAGCCTTGGAATGAATTATTGTTTTTGCAGTTGTGTCACATTGTTGATTCATACTGAAAGTGTGAGCCAATAAACTCCACTTATGTTTGCAATTATGTATGTATGTGTATGCTATTTTTTTCCTTTGTTAAAAACATAAACAGCTATCTAGACAGGTTTTCATAAATTATGTTTAAGTAACTAGTTTGTTTAAACCTAAATTCAAGACTCTGTTAATTTTGGTCCATCCTTCTAGGCAACCAAAATCACACTGTAACTTAATTTTATCAGCCAATAAAATGGACACCCCCTTCTGATTTGTGTCATCTAAAATACTAATAAGGATAGCTTCTACCCAGGACTTTTACAAAAATGTTGAAGGGGAAGGGCACACAACGTGAATCTTTGAGGAACAACTCTGGACTGTCATCAGTATACATTAGCTGGATTATTGCCAGGGAAGCCTGAAGACTTGCTTCTGCCCTTGCCCTTGTTCCCTGGTGTCCTAGTCCCAATCCTGCATCATAGTGACAGAGCTAAATCAGGAGTTAGATCATGTCACTCCCGTTTAAAATCTTCTTATTCCTATCAAAATGTTAATGCTTTAGTCTACATAAGTTAGCCTATCAAGAAATAATCATGGTTGGCTTGCTGCTGCTTGCCATTGACTCATGCTGGCTTCTGTGAATTATCTTTGATTTATTTCTTTGTTTTTAATTTTCTAGAATTACAATATATTTCCATATATTCATTTTAGAAAATTGAAAAAAATATCTAAAATATATGAAGTAAAATGTATTAACAAGTTAGTAGAATCTAGCTAGGTATATTTCATCCAGTCTTTTCATATAATATATAATACATGTGTTGCACAATGTATAAGCCCATTTCAATAATCCCACATGTAGTGGGTTGAATAGTACCCCCCAAAATCATGTCCACCATGAAACTCAGAATGCAAGCTTATTTAAAAATAGAATCATTACAGTTATAACTAGTTAAAGATCTCTAAATGAAATCATCCCAGATTTAGGGTGGGCACCAAGTCAAACGATGTCCTTGGTGTCCTTACAAGGAATAAACAAAGGGAGACAAACTGAGAAAAAGGCTATGTGAAAACAAGACAGAGATAGGATTCACTCTTCCATAAGCCAAGGAACACCTGATGCCACCAGCAGCTGGAAGGGGCAAAGAGGGATTCTTACCTAGAGCATTCAGAGGAAGCATGGTGCTGGTGACACCTTGATTCCTGGCATCCAGAGTTGTGAAAGAATATGGTCAGGTTGTTTTAAGATGCCAGGTTTATGATAAATTGTTACAGCAGTCCTAGGAAGCTATTACATACACCATGTAAATACATTTATAATTCATATTATGTTTTTTATTCACATTGTATTTTCCCATTTTCTAACTTTCTTTTACTAAGACATTACTTTAAAAATAATGTAAAACAAAGTATCACAGAATATGGTTGTACTAATTGATTGTACAAACTCAAATGGTAGAAATTTTAAAATATTTCTTTTTCCTTCCCTCTCTTTCTCCTCCCCTCCTTCTCTCTCTTTCCTCTTTTCTTTTTCTGTTTTTAACATTTTAGAACACTGCAATGAACACCTTTATATATATATAGTCTACATAAATTTTATTTAAAAAAATTAGGATGATATCCTAGAAGTAAAAACACTGAATCAATTTATCCTATTTCTTTTGGTTTATCAATCATTTGTTTAATATTAGAGTATAGAATTTTGTCTGGAACTCACAAAATAAAAAACCAAAACAAATGAAACCTGTAGATAAACACTTGATAAATCAATGAGACATAAAAGCAGAAAAAATAAAATAGTATCTTCTTATTCCAAAAATGAATTTAAATTAATTATTTCTATAATCTCTGTCTTCTCTGAGTTATTGGAAGAGCCTTTAAATTGGTCTCCTTGAAACCACCCAGATCCTATTACAGTTAATTCTTGACAAAGTAGCCAGAAAATTCATGCTAGACAAAAGTCAGATCATATCACTCCTGGTACCTGAAACCTTCTTTACTCAGCATTTCATTCAAAGTTAAAGTTAAAGTCCTTATATTGTCTCACAAAAACCAGCATGGTCTGGTCCCCTTACTTTTATGACCATGGCTTCTACTATTCACCCTTAATCACTGTGTTTCAGTACCTCCTTAATATTCCTCAAAGCCAGCTGGCATCCTCCTGTCCCCGGGCCTTTGCACAGGCTCTTCAACTGGCCAGATTATTTGCCTTCCATAAGCCACAAGTATGCTTCTATCACCTCCTTCATGATTCCACAAAAAAGTCAGCTTCATATTGAGGACTATACAGACAACCTCATACAAAATACCAAACAACCTACCTCAAACTGCTATTGCTCTAATCTGCATCCATTCTTTTATCAGTCATACTCATTATTTTTGAATATACTGTATAATTTACTTTTAATTTTATTGTACCTTCCCATGAGGACAAGGGTTTTTCTGTGTTGCTCAGTATTTAATTAATTTGAATAAACAGTATAAACAAATACATGACTGAATTCCAATATCTATATTGTAAAGTGCTGGAGGCCTAGAAGATTACCTCATGTCTCTCATATTTCACCATTATAAATAATAATAATAAAAAGTAACATATCTTGAGCCTTGTTATGTGCCAACATTGCTCTAAGTCCCTTACATATATTAACTGCAACCACTGATGGCAAAAAGCAACTGCTGAAAAATAGAGAATGTTTCCTCTACTTTCCAGATGAAGAAACAAGCACAAAGGCAGAGTTTAATTTTTGTTACTTCAAAAAATCTGATTTAACAATTTAGTTTACTTTGAATTAGAGTGGATAGAGGTTGAGTATCCCTCATCTAAAATGTTTGAGATCAGAAGTGTTTTAAATTTTGAATTTTTTTTTTATTTTTAAAATAGTCGCACTATACTTCTGGTTGAGAATCACAAATCTGAAAATCTCAAATTATGTCATATCACCTTCAGGTTAACACTAAAAAGTTTTGAATTTTGGAGCATTTTGGATTTTCAGGTTTGGGGTACTCAACTGATTATATTATTTTAATTATTTTGATTGACGCATACTAACTGTACATATTTATGAGGTACAGTGTGAAGTTTAAATACATGTATTCAATGTGTAATGATCAAAGTAGGGTAATTAGCATATCCATCACCTAAGATAGTTTTCAATTCTTTGTAGTAAGAATATTCAAAATCCTCTCTTCTAGCCATTTCAAAATATGAAATAGATTATTAACTGCAGTCATCCTACTGTGCAATGCACCACTGGTACTTATTTTTCCTATCTAACTATAATTTTGCACCCATTGGCAAATCTCTCCCCATCTCCTGACAATTCTGAACCTCTAATAACCACTATTTAACTCTTATTCTTATGAGATCAACTATTTAGACGCCACATATGAATGAGATTATGTGATATTTGTCTTTTAGTGCCAGACTTATTTTACTTAACATAATGTCCTCCAGGCTCATCCATGTTGCTACAAATGACATAATTTCATTCTTTTTATAGGTAAATAATATTCCATTGTATAAATATATCACATCCTCTTTATCCACTTGTCCATTGCTAGACTCTTAGGTTGATTTCCTATCTTAGCTAGTTTCCATAATGCTGCAAGAAACAAGAGTGTGTAGATATTACTTTGACAAACTAATTTTATTTCCTTTAAATATATACCCAACAGTGGGGTTGCTACATAATATGGTTGTTCTATTTTGAATTTGTTGAGAAACTTTCATACTGTTTTCCATAATGGTAAATTATATTAGTACATCCATGACTAATCTGAATTCAGGTTCTTTGATCATATATGAGAGTATATGCCGTATATAAGTCTTCCTTTCTCTACATCCTCAGCAGCATTTGTTATCATTCTGTCTTTTTAATTTCAGCATATTATCGGGGTACAAATGTTAAGGTTACATATATTGCCCTTGTCCCCCCTCCCTCCTTGAGTTAGGGCTTCAAGAGTGTCTATCCCCCAGATGGTGCACATCACACTCACTATGTATGTATATACCCAAGCTCTCCTCCCCCTCCCACCTGCCCGACACTTGATAAATATTATTCTTATATGTCCACTGAGGTGTTGCTCAGTCAGTGAAACCAATTTGCTGGTGAGTACATGTGGTGCTTATTTTTCCATTCTTGGGACACGTCACTTAATAGAATGGGTTCCAGCTCTATCCAGGAAAATACAAGAGGAGCTATATCTCTGTTGTTTCTTTTTTTTGTTGTTGTTGTTTTTTTTTTTTTTTGAGACAGAGTCTCGCTTTGTTGTCCAGGCTAGAGTGAGTGCCGTGGCGTCAGCCTAGCTCACAGCAACCTCAAACTCCTGGGCTCAAGTGATCCTTCTGCCTCAGCCTCCCGAGTAGCTGGGACTACAGGCATGTGCCACCATGCCCGGCTAATTTTATATATATATATCAGTTGGCCAATTAATTTCTTTCTATTTATAGTAGAGACGGGGTCTCGCTCTTGCTCAGGCTGGTTTTGAACTCCTGACCTTGAGCAATCCGCCCGCCTCGGCCTCCCAAGAGCTAGGATTACAGGCGTGAGCCACAGCGCCCGACCTTCTGTTGTTTCTTATAGCTGAATAGTACTCCATGGTATACATACCACATTTTATTAATCCACTCATGTATTGAAGGGCATTTCAGTTGTTTCCACATCTTTGCAATTGCAAATTGTGCTGCTATAAACATTTGAGTGCAGGTATCTTTTTTATAGTGTCCTTTGTTTTTCTGGGTAAATGTCCAGTAATGGGATTGCTGGATCAAATGGTGGATCCACTTGTATTGCTTTAAGGTATCTCCATATTGCTCTCCACAGAGGTAGAACTAGTTTGCAGTCCAACCAGCAATGTAGGAGTGTTCCTATCTCTCCACATCCACGCCAGCATTTATTATTTTGGGATTTGTTACTAAAGGTCATTCTCACTGGAGATAACTGATATCTCATTGTGATTTTGATTTACATTTCCCTGATGATTAGAGAAGTTGAGCATTTTTTTGTATGTTTATTGGCCATTATTCTGTCTTCTTTGGAAAGTTTCTGTTCATGTCCTTTGCCCACTTTTTGATTGGGTTGTTTGATTTTCCTTGATGATTTTCCTGAGTTCTAAATAGATTCTAGCTTCCAGCCCTTTATCGAATGTGTAGCTTGCAAAAATTTTCTCCCATTCTGTGGGTTGTCTGTTTGTTCTATTGACAGTTTCTTTGGCTGTGCAGAAGCTTTTTAATTTGATCAGGTCCCATTTACTTATTTTTGTTGATGCTGTGATTGCCATTGGAGTCTTCTTCATAAATTCTTTACCTAGGCCAATGTCTATAAGAGTATTTCCAACATTTTCCTTTAGAATTCTAATAGTTTCACACCTTAGGTTTAAGTCTGTTACTCAGTGTGAGCTGATTTTTGTGAAAGGTGAAAGGTGTGGATCCTGTTTCAGTCTTCTACATGTGGCTATGCAGTTTTACCAGCACCATTTATTGAATAAGGATTATTTTCCTCAGTGTATGTTTTTGTTTGCTTTGTCAAAGATTAGATGGCTATATGAGGATGGTTTTATATCTGGGTTCTCTGTTCTGTTCCACTGGTCAATGTCCCTGTTCTTGTGCCAGTCTAAAGCTGTTTTAATTACTATAGCCTTGTATTGTAGTTTGAAATCTGGTAAATTGATACCTCCCATTTTGTTTTTATTGCCTAGGATTGCTTTTGCTATACAGGGTCTTCTTGAATTCCATATGAAACTTAAAATTATTTTTTTAGATCTGTGAAAAATGATGATGGTATTTTAATAGGGATTGCATTTACTCTGTAGATCACTTTGGCTAGAATAGACAGACCAATATCAAGTACTGAAATTGAAACAGCAATAAAAAACCTTTCTAAAAAAGAAAAGCCCTGGGCCAGATGGTTAGACACCTGAGTTTTACCACATCTACAAAGAAGATCTGGTGCCTATCCTGCAGAAATTATTCCACAACATTGAGAAGGATGGATCATCCTGAACACATTTTATAAAGCCAACATAACCCTGATACCAAAACCAGGAAATGATGCAACAAAAAAGAAAACTACAGACCAATATCACTTATGAATATAGACACAAAAATTTTCATCAAAATCCTAGCTAACCAAATCCAGGTGCTTTTCAAGAAAATAATCCATCACAACCAAGTGGGCTTCATCCCAAAGATGCAGGAATGGTTCAACATACACAAATCTATAAATGTAACTCACCACATAAACAGAAGCAAAAACAAAGACCATATGATTCTCTCAATAGATGCAGAAAAAGCATTTGACAAAATTCAACACCCTCTTATGATAAGAATGCTTAACAAAATAGGCATAGACGGGGCTTACCTAAATATTATACAAGCCATATATGACAAAACCACAGCCAACATCATACTGAATGGGGAAAAATTGAGAGCATTCCCCCTTAGAACTGGAACAAGGCAAGGTTTCCCACTATCTCCACTTCCATTCCACATAGTTTGGGAAGTCCTTGCTGTAGCAATCAGACAAGAGAGCAAAATTAAGGGCATCCAAATGGGAGCAGAAGAGATCAAACTCTCACTCTTTGCTGATAATATGAAATTATAGCTAGAAAACCCCAAGGATTCAACCAAGAGACTCCTTGAATTGATAAATGAATTCAGTAAAGTCTCAGGGTACAAAATCAGTACACACAAATCAGAGGCATTCATATACACCAATAACAGTCAAAGTGAGAACCAAATCAAAGACTCAAGTCCCTTCAAATTAGCAACAAAGAAAATAAAGTACCTAGGAATATATTTAACTAAGGAGGTAAAAGACCTCTACAGGGAGAACTATGAAACACTGAAGAAGGAAATAGCAGAGGATATAAACAGGTGGAAGACTATACCATGCTCGTGGGGCAGCAGAATCAACATTGTTAAAATGTCTATTTTTCTGTCTTATTGATAATAGCCATTCTAACAGAGCCAAAATAATATCTCATTGTGGTTTCAATTTGAATTTCCCTGATGTTGAACATTTTTTCACATACCTGTAAGTCCTTGAACTATGACACTATTAGAAGATTATAGCAATTTTAGATCCTGGAGTTTTCTTCATCTGAAAAATAGAGGAAGCATTTAATGATATTAGTCTGGGCAAGGATTTTTTGGATAAGACCACAAAAGCACAGGAAACAAACAAACAAAATAGACAAATGGTATTACATCAAGTTTAAATGGTTCTGCACAGCACAAAGAAAAAAAAATCAACTGAGTGAAGAGAAAACCTACAGAATGGGAGAAAATATTCACAAACCATGCATATGAAAAGAGGTTAATATCCAGAATATATAAAGACCTCAAACAGCTTAATGGCAAAAGAAACAACAAAAACATCCTGTTAAAAATGGGCATAAGATCACAAATAGACATTTCTTAAAGTTAATTACTTTTACAGGTAAATATTTGGGGGAATTTTTCCTGTGATAAATTTTTTAAAAATATATAAAATTTCCTTCTTAATTTTCTTTTTTGGTGAAAAATTAGAATGCTCAATGAATTAAAGTATATATAAGAACTGGGAATTTGTATATCATAGATTATAGGTTCTTTCCTAGATGAAAGTCAATTTGAGAGCAATGGAAACAGGTAATTTGATCTAGAAGCTGAGGTTGTTTTTCTTTTTTTAATTTAGTTTATAAATAAATGTGAAATAAAAAGTAAATTGTGCTTACCTCTGAATAAAAAAAAAACAACGTCTTTTGGCTATCCTTATACTCCACATAATTTTTAAAAAGAAAAAAATGAATTCTGAAAAATTCATAAATAAAAGAAGCATTGATGTAGGTTTAGGACATAGTAAATAGCATAGCTTATCCTGACAGTCATAGATAATAAGAATAATGGGGAAAATCTCCATTTGGTGGGCAACTCCAAAGTTCCAGATACAATGCCAGATACTGTACTAGAAACTCATTCATTCAATCAGTAAATGTTAAATCATTTCCAGCTACCACTCAATTTGCTGTGGATAAAATAAATGAAATCTCAGCCTTCACTGAGCTTATATTCTAGGAGGAAGACAAAATAAATACAATAAATCAACAAAATATATAGAATCTATCTTAGCTCTACTCTTCTGGAAAGCAGAGGAATTATTAAATGGAATTGTGCAAATTGCCCCACCGAAAAATATTCTCTTATATAAATATGTAAGATAGATGAGTTATCTGTGAGATGTACACTATATGAAAATATTTTACATGTTTAAATAACTTTGAGGGAAATCTATTGTTTATTGAAGGCTTTCAGTGCTTTATTATGTCTTGGAGTAAGTAAATATGTCTAACTTTGTGTAATGCAACAACAACCGAAATCTCAAAACTCCTGTCTTTTCTTCCCACAGAAAACCTATCCATGTTCTTCAGAGACAGTGCTCTGAAAAACTCACTTTAGGAAATGCAGGTTTGTCTATGCAAAATCATATGACAGAATTTAAAATGGACCAATCTGTTTTACATAAAAATCAACACAAATACAGCTATCATGCATTCAGTCAGATTCTAGCCCTGGCTATGGTTTATCTGTAATTCATAAAGAGAGTGTTTGATAATACATGAGCATGTAAAATCTCCCACACATGTATTTTCAGATTCCTCCTTTGTGTAACTAGTGGTGATCTCTTCAAAGGAAATAATAGAGAATGTAAGCTTCCCAAAAGAATAAATTTCAACTAGTGGCTGTGGTATGTGATTGACAAAAGCCAGCCTTTGTCATTTGAACATTTTCTAGAAGGCATATTTTTCTCCTATAATCCATATAGAAAGTCCTTGTGTTTCTACACATTAAGATAACCAAAGAATGTATGAATAATTTTCAGACACCATAGCCTCGGCTTAAATAACTATGCAGATCTTGAAAGAAGCCTTTCTTCTTCAAAACATAAAATTAATCAGTTTATTGCAAAATGTGCTGTAGTTGACAGTTGTGTACAAACTATCAAAGGAAAGAATACCTGGATTTTGGGACATAATTGCATTTATAACAGGAAGGTGCTATAATAATGTAGTAACAACAATGGATTTGAAGTTAGGGAACCTGAGTTCAGATTCTAGCCCTGCCAAATATTAGCCGAACAAACTTGGACAATGTCTCAGGACTTCAATTTTTCTAATCAGCAGGATGGAGCTGAAAAACTAATAGCAATGTGTCTATATTATGTTTAGAATTAAGAAGAAGAAGGTATTTGAGAAAAAGGTGTCAACTCTAAAGTATCATACAAATTGCACTGTTTATTGTATTTTATTCATTTTATTAATTGAAGTGAGAAATATTAAGGTTAATTATTTAAAAATTACACATTTTACACCAGGAAAATATGTCTTCTCATTCTAACTGTTTAACCATATCATTGATTTGAATCTGCTGGGTAAATCATATTATTTCAATCAAAAATAAAATGTGTTAGAGTCTTTTGCATTTTACCAAATGAATAATTATTTTAAAAAGCTGTTTATTTCTCCTGTTTATAAATTGGAAAGAGAGAAACAGTGAAAGATCATTAAAAACCATTCAGGTAGAAAATGTATATGTTTCTGCTAAGCCTGCCAACATCCAAATGTGGATTAATAACTTGACAAATACAGGTAAAATAATAGTACAGAATATCTTAAACGATGTGAGGATAATTGTCCTATTATATAAGTATCATTTTCAATCATTAGGGGGTTTATTACTCATGTTTCAAGTATATATATATATATGTATATATATATATATATATATATATATTATGACTATATTGCCAGGTTGTCCTAGTGGGAAAGGACTTCATGTGAAAAGCAAAGTGGGGGTCTAAAATCACAGAAAGATTGGAAATAGGGAAGACATCTAATCTAATTAATTCATAATTAAAAGTAGAAATTTGTGGTGATTCACAAAGATGCCAGTATCTTTTTGTTTGAGATTTTCTGTTAACCAAAGCCATGTAACATAATTTCATGTCCTTTCTAGAGTCTTCATGTTATAAAGAATGCACTTTGGGTTTTCTTTTTTTTAATTCCAGAATATCACAGGCGGACAACGTTTTGGTTACATAAATTGCTTTTTTCAAGGTTATAAGTATGCCATCCCCCAGATAGTGTGCATTGTACCGGTTAAGTGTGAATTTACCCATCCCGCATACCCCCTCCCACCTGCTTGATTTCCAATGAATGTTATTTCCATATGTGCACACAAGTGTTGATTGATTAGTTCCAATTTAATGGTGAGTACATGTGGTGCTTGTTCCCCATTCTTGTGATATTTCACTTAAAAGAATGGGCTCTAGTTCCATCCAGGTGAATAAAGAGGTATTAGCTCACCATTTTTTATTATGTCTGAGCAGTACTCCATGGTATACATATATCACATTTTATTAATCTACTCATGTATTGATAGGCACTTGGGTTGTTTCCACCTCTTTGAAATCGTGAATTGTGCTGCTATAAACATTTGAGTGCAGGTGTCTTTTTTATAGAATGTCTTTTATTTTTTTTTTTTCCTTTGGGTAAATATCCAGTGGTGGGATTGCTGGATCCAAAAGTAGGTCTACTTTTAGTTCTTTGAGGTATCTCCATACTACTTTCCTCAGAGGTTGTACTAGTTTGTTATTGTGAAAGGTATTGAGTCTTTGATTTGATTTTCAGTCTGACTGTTGGTGTATATGAATGCTACTGATTTACGTACACTGATTTTATAGCCTGAGACTTTGCTGAATCTACTTATCAATGTCAGAAGTCTCTTGATGTTATCTTAGGTGTTTTCTAGATATAAGATCATTGTCATCAGCAATGAGCTATAGTTTGACCTCTTTTTTCCCCCTTTGGATATCCTTGGAGATAGACAGCCCTGTTTAAAATACTAGCTCTACTGGTTTGGTGACCTTGAATTTGCCCATGCCTCAGTTTACTCATAAAGAAAAACAGAGTAAATAGCAGTAGTTATCTCAGAATAAGAGGATTTAATAAGAAGAGAGGAATAAATGAGATGCTACTAACCACTTAATGCTAGCTATCATTATTTAAGAGTAAAGTTAAGTTTTATGTAGCAATTCAGTAGAAGCATGGTAGAGAAAGCCAGGTTGCTGTAAGATTATGAAGTGTTTTTAATGTATTGCTAAAGAGCTTATATTTTATATTTTTCCCCAGAATTTGCCATACTGTGTTTTCCTGAACAATGGATATTAAGTTTTACTATAAAAATACACATGTTACAAAAATACCTTTGTAATGGTGAGGTTGCAGATCATTAATATTTTTCACTTATATAGATCTAGTTTATTTCAAGGAAAAAATGTCATGAAGAAAGGATATTTAACAGCAATGAATAAATGTAATAAAAAACCTTGTTCAAAACTTAATCCCCCTTGCTCTACCATATCTTGTAATTAGAGCTCTGTTTGTAAAAAGGAAGAGTTTGTCAGTTAACAGTATAGGCACTAAAGCCAGACATAGAGAGGGATCACATACCAGCTAGGTTGTATTGTCCTTGTCAGCAGCTTTAAGTTAGCTTATATCTCAATTTCAAACTTTTCTTTCTATGACCATAATTTTCTAGCATATTATTCTACCTTATTCTATTCTATGATTCATTGATTTCTTTAATCTCAGCCAATTTACTAGCCTGGTTCCTTCTTTTTCCCTTTATAAAGCCAACTGCATGTACTTTTTGCTCTTTTATTCTGCTATTACATCTTATACATCTTAGGCTAAGATAAATTCAACTGATGATGTTTTCTTTTCTGAAATCCTGGCTGCAAGAAAACAAAAACATAGAACTACACATGTTAGTACCAATACAACTTCATGATCTCAACTTCTACTGGTTCTTTGATATGGCTTGTCTCCTTTATCAATACTCATATTTCATACTTTTTGTGCTCTTCTCAAATCCCTGTATCATCACTTCACTTCCACCCTTTTAGCAGATGATCAAATGAAATGGGAAATTACAGAACTTATATGCATAGACTATTCCCATGCTTGTCTCTCCCTTGTCATTTCCACATATTTTTTAAGGCTACTACATTTATCTACAATGTACACCTTATATCACTGCTACTCTTCCTTCAGTACTAAAGTTAGATAATATCTACTTGGGAATGTACTAAGTTTAAAACAATTGTCCCAATTTTGAACTTTTATAATATCCTGCTCTGATGGGAAACTTGTCAAAGAACTGCTCATTGTATGCATGTGTCTCTGCTCCCCCCCCCGCCAAAAAAATTATATTTGCCTTAGGGTAAGAATTATGGTTTTATTTATCTTTTCCTCCCTGGTGCTTACTATAATACTTGCCACCACATGCTAGATACTCAAGAATTATTTATTGAATGAGGGAATGAATAAATTTTGCTTTGTCAAGAGTCTCAATGCTACTATATCTAAGACAAGCTAAATGCTGTGACTATTTCTTATAAACAATGTTTTGCTCCTTCTCTTTCTTCAGAGTGTTCTCTAAATCCTTGCTATATACAGTGTGGTCTTCACCACAGTGCTGAAATTACCAGGGAGCTTGTTAGAAATGGGGAACACCAGCCTCCACCCCATATGTATTGACTATAAATCTGCATTTTAACAGCAGTGATTCATATACACATTAAATATTGAAAAATATTGCTCCAAAATATATTTGAAAATTGAATGCCCATTAAACAGGAAGCTTATGAGAAAGGTGAATCAAGGAAACCAAAACAGAGACTGAGAGACCATTATTCAACAAACATTATTCTAAGATATCAGTACCCTTCATTAAATCTTTTAAGCAACAGATATTTCCCAGAACTAATCATGTGCTAGAAACTCAGTGCTATGCACTGAGTTAAGAACTAGGATAGAGAATGGAATAAAGCAGAGTTTGGAAATTCACAATGTAGTATCCTCTTCCTTTTTATTTAAAATCTCACCAGGTGTTTAAAACTGTAGTAGAGGAGTCATAGTTAAATTAATTGGCTAAAAATAGGCTTTTAAATTTGAATATTAATAATTAAAAGTGGCAGAGAAAGAAGGGGAGAGAGAGAAGAGACCATTTTGTAACATTAGGTATGATGCTTAATTTTATGTGTTAACACACTAAGCCATGGGGTGCCCAGATATTTGGTTAAACCTTATTCTGGATGTGTCTGTAAGGGTATTTCTAGATAAAATTAACATGTGAATTGCTGGACCCAGTAAAGCAGATTGCCCTCCCCAATGTGGGTAGGCCTTATTTAATCCATTAGATGCCTGAATAGAACAAAAAAGGCTGAATAAGGGAGAATTATTTGCTCTCTCTCCCTGACTCTTCAGGCTGGGACATTGGTCTTCTCCTGCCCCAGGACTCAAACTCGGATTAGAACTTACACCATCAATTTTCTTGGTTCTTAGTACTTCTGACTTGACCTGGAAATGGAACATCAGTTTTCCTGGATCTCTAGCTTGTCACTGTCAAATGTAGATCATGAGATTTCTCAGCTACCCTAACCATATGAGCCATTATGTTATTTTGTGTGTGTGTGTGTGTGTGTGTGTGTGTGTGTGTGTGTGTGTATAAACTTTCTCCCTCTATCCTCTTTCTCTCTATCTCTCTATAGATAGAGAGGTTCTGTGTCTCTGGAAAAGCCAGAGTAATCCACCAAGTAAGCATGGTTACATTGTTTTCATGGAGAATTTTTGTCTGGATTATAATCAAAATGAAATTAAAATACTAGGATAATTGCTTTTGAGTTCTTTCTCACTTACCATGAATCACAGCAATAAAATCAATTTATGGTGAGCTTGACAAAGAAGAATTTACATTCATGGAAACCAGATTGATCACACTTATATAAACAGTGTAAATCTGCATTGTCTAATATTGTAGCCACTAGCCATATGTGACCATCTAGATTTATATTTAAATAATATTAAAAATTCAGTTCCTCAGTCATACAACATATATTTTCATTGCTTAATATCTGCAGGTGGCTAGTAGCTGTCATATTGAACAGTGCTGATATATAGGCACACCTTATTTTATTGAGCTTTACTTTAATATATTTTGCAGATATTGCATTTTTTTTACATATTGAAGGTTTGTGGTATCCCTGTGTTGAACAAGTCTACCAGTGCCATTTTTCTAAGAGCACGTACTCCCTTGGTGTCTCTGTGTTACATTTTGGTAACTTATGCACTATTTTAACCTTTTTCGTTATTATTATATTTGATATGGTGATTTCTGATCAGTAATCCTTGATGTTATTATTGCAATTGTTTTGGGGTGCCATGAAGGGAGCCATATAAGACAGTGAACTGAATGGATAAATGTTTTGTGTATTCTGAATGCTTCGCCAATTGATCATTCCCATTTCTCTCCCTCTTCTTAGGCCTCCCTATTCCCTCAGAAACAATAATATTAAAATTGGGCCAATTAATCTTACAATGGCCTCTAAGTGTTAAAGTGCAAAGAAGAGTCCTATGTTTTTCACTTTAAATCAAAACCTAGAAATGATTAAGTTCGGTGCTTCTTATGGATGAGCAAAGAAAATGATTTTTAAAGATAGATTCTACTCCTGGTGAAGATGCTGTGAACACTTTTGAAATGACAACAAAGGATGTAGAAGAGTACATAAACTTAGTTAATGTGGTAGTGGCAAGTTTTGAGAGGATTGACTTCAAGTGGAAAGAAGTTCTAATGTGAGCAAAATGCTATCAAATAGCATTGCATGCTGTAGAGATCTTTCGTGTAAGGAAGAATGGATGTGAGAAACTTCATTGGTCTCTTATTTTAAGAAATTGCCACAGCCACTCCAACTTTCAGCAATGAATATCCTGATTAGTGAGCACCCATCAACATTGAGGCAAGACCCACTGCCAGCAAAAATGTTACAACTTGCTAAAGGCTCAGGTGATCATTATCATTTTTTAGCAATAAAATATTTTTAAAGATAGTATACACATTTTTAGACATAATGCTATTGCACACTTAATAGACTCCAGTATAGTATAAATGTAATTTTTAATGCACTGGGAAACCAAAAAAATTGTATGACTCACTTTATTGCAATATTCAGTTTATTGTGATGGCCTGGAATAAAACCCACAATATCTCTGAGGTATGCTCATAGAACACTTCCATCGCTGAAGAAAACTATGTTGAACAGTGCTGTTCTAAATCATCAATGGGAGCTGTGGGCACCAATAACTTTCTTTGAAAATGTGGTAAGGTTTAAAATCTGAATAATAATGATATAAGTTCCTCTAATGTTGTCTTGGTATGTCTATATAGAAAAAGTGAAATATCTCCAATTGTTTTTGGTTTGAAATGTGAACAATGTATGTCAGTGGTATAATCTAAATAGAACTGCTTCTCAGTGTTCCAGTTATTCCTTACCAATTGCCAATATATTCATAATACTTTTTTCCCACTATTCTATCACAAGTGAAGAAAAGAGTAAGTAATAGAATTTTATATATGACAATACATACCGATTATCAAGAATTCTTGATTTTTTAAAGAATTCTTTCAGCAGGATGAGTTTTTGCCCTTTAATAATAATGATCCTTTTATTTTAATGATGCAAACCTCAATGTCATTTCTGTCTAATCTTTTTTTCCTCCAGTAATGTAAATATTAAATAATGTCCACTTCAAGCTTCAAGGCTTACAAAGTAAATTATAGAATCTGGGCAAAGGAAAAACAAAGGCTAAATTGTATAATTAATTATAATTAGGGGAGGGAAGTTTCAGAGACCTTTTCTTAACTATAGGTTAAAAAGGTTAAATTTGTCCTAAATATTAGACTACATGAACAAAAATCATATATGGACTCTTTTAAACTTCCTTTATAAATTTTTTCCTACAGTGATATTTTTGACAAATTCTAATGTTTTACTCAGAAACACTAAAGGAAACAAGGAGAGATGCTTCCTAAATGAAGGCTAGTTTATTTGTCGGCACAATGATGATTAATCATGATAAGTCTACTTTAAAAAAGTGCAAAGGCTATTAAATAGAAGTACATTTCTTCTTTCCTTTTAAGTAAGAATGGAAAGATGTCAACAATCTCTAATTCATTACATTTCTGAGGTATCATTGTTAACAATTTCTTCACAGTTTCTATACCCAAATACTATTTTTCCATTGCAATTTTTAAGAATTTTTCCTTGTAAATTTTAGACAACAAGCTTTCCACTTATCTATTATACAAAACACAGCTATAATTCTTAAAGCCATTCATTACAGATTTATGATCACTGGTTTCTATTTGTCTAGACACTTAAATACCCCTGCCTTCTTCTGCTGCATTTTTCAAGAACTCATTACATTTCTTTTATTTGTTTGGCACATTGATCTCAGTTTTGGTCCCCACTTTCAGGTTCTGCCCTTTTATTACCCAATCTAGCTAAAGCAGAAGGGAGACTGACAACTTTCATTTAACTGTCAGGTCCTCCTGGGGTCCCCTAGCTGCAGTAAAATGACTCTACATTGTATTTAATGAACCATGAAGATAGTGAGACCAATAAAAAAAGTTTTCATGCCCTTAGAGCAAGACGCTGGTCTCATCTTCTATTAAAGCTGTTTAACAGCCCACAACAACTGCCAGACATGGGGAAAAGGTGAAATGGCGATGTAACTGAGCTACTCACCTCCCATAATGAAGCATCTGTTCAAAAAATATAGTGCTCTCTCCTCCCAAGGAACTCACAAGGCAAAGGTGAACCAAGTAGTAAAGTAGACTCAATTAAACAATATGTGTTCTAATTGCAATAAGAGGGAAAGGTAGGTTAGAAAGAAATAGGAAAATGACAGGAGCTATTTCAGCAATTTAAATATTGTTCGTTAGTGAGAATGAAAGGAAGTACACAGCCTACCTACTGCTGCAACAATTAAGTTCCATGCAATTTGGCAAGAATAATATTAAGCAGTAGATGAATTTTTTGTTTAGTTTGCAAACACAATAAAATTCCTGTATCGTTTCTACATAATGCTGGAATTTGACCTCTCTCCTAGGAGTTGTTTCTCCTCCCTATGTTTGGACACATCAGCTATTAGTTTACAGGAAAGAGAGGAACAATTAGTGTGAAAGCAGTTAGCATGGTTGTGCTTTATAAACACAGATACACTCTTTCCCCAGGAAGACTTTCAACATATCAAATTCTCTTTCATTTTTCATGGTTTTATTAGTTCATCTTAAAGCTAAAATAAAGAGTTTAGTGATTTTCTTACACAATAAATGAAAGGAAAAAATAATGTATGTTCAATTTATATCTACATATGTTTAATTAAATAAACCAGTAGCTGATAACCAGTAACTGTACAGTATCCATACCTCTATACACATTGTAACCTTGGCTAACCCCCGTACTTAAATTTTCATACTTGTATGTAAGCTTGATTCTTTGGATTATGAAAGTGTGTTTCCAGAAGGTGCCTATTAAAATGCTGCTGGTTTCAGGGGCTTTTACTCATTAATTTAAGATATCAGCAAACATGGGTACTGTCCAGAACTTAAATTTCAGAAAAGTATGGGAGATAATGCTTAGGAAAAAAGAGGTAGGAAACAGAAAGAGGATGGAAGTAGGCCACCACAGGCTTGCTACTGAAAGGCTGGATAGATTTCTGATCATAACTGACCTGTTAGCTGAGTGCCTGAACCAGGTAAAAATGGACAAAATCTAGAACCAGATGCAGTGATCCTATGTTAAGGATGTGGTTTAGAGCCTGAAGTGCTTCACCATAGGCTAAATCCGAGTGGAAGTGCTGTGAATGAGGTTGCTAGGATGTCAGACCTTCCTCACAACAGAGCAGTGATCTTAAACATTTACCATCAGTGAAAAGTAGGATAATAAATGAGGAGAACCAATTTGCAAATAAGAAGGCATGACAGGGTATATACATACATAATGAGTGAGATGTGCACCATCTGGGGGATGGTCATGATGGAGACTCAGACTTTTGGGGGGAGGGGGGGAAATGGGCATTTATTGAAACCTTATAATCTGTACCCCCATAATATGCCAAAATAAAAAAAAAATTAAAAAAAAAAAGAAGGCATGACAGGTTGAATTTTTAAAAAGTGTATGTCACAATTTTGCCTACAGCTCACTCTGAGGATATGTATTCTTTTCCTGTGGAGTTTTTACTAGAGGTATTTATTTAAGAGAGCTTTAAATTACACTAGCATCCTTCAAAATGATAGTCATTCTCTCATCAAGAGAGTATACAGAGCATATAAATACTAACAATAATTTGTTATTAGGTTGAGTTAATGCATTTTAATAAAATCTATCAAAGTTTTTGTTTTTTTATTTGTGAGAAGAATGTCTGTGAAGCATTTGCCTTTAGCTTGCCAAAACAAATGAAAAGCATTTGTTATTTTTCTTATAAGGAAACATCAGTTCTTGTGGCTGCATACAGCTCTTCATTTGCATTGTAAGTTTATACAAAGGAAACTTTCCTTGGAGGTTAAGAATTGACTATCGTTTAAAAAAATGAAAATGGACAGGCATTTTGTAGGTTTGTGTGGCACATGGCTTAATCTTTTAAATATGTACTCAGAGATTTTGTGGGTTAGGTTGTTTATGGACAAAGTATATCATGCCACAAAATTTAAGTCTGACTGGCACCTTAATGAAAAGATATTTGACCTCAAATTCATATGTTCATCTAAAAATGCAGTGCACTTAAAATATCACTTTAGCTCTTGGTTTTGATAATAGAAAAATGTTTGTTTTATTGGCCTCTTGCTATATAAATATTGTCAATGTTATTTTCCCTTTAAAATTCTTAACAAGAAAACCATTCATCTAATTTATACTGAAGCACTCTACAATAGGCTTAGTATATAATCATCTGATAGTACCAGAATAAATAGCTACTATGTATTCATCAGAAGTTATTATTAATCATCAGCTTCTTATAATGGCTATGCTTATGTCTTTCTAACAGCTTCACTCTGTCAGTGAAGTTACTGTGGACTGAGCTAAGAATTTCATTAAGTGCCTATTTTTTACAAGAAACACCTTTGTGAAGAATATGTAGACATAAGCACATAGGCAATATGTAACTGCCTTATTATTTCATTGCCGTAATTCTATTTTAGAGCTGGGCTTCAGATATCCATCTTTAAAATTAACCACTTTAAAGTAGCATTGAGATTTACTTCCTTTTAAAGTGCATCAAAATATCATACAAAATAAAAAAAACCTTTATCAGAATAGTAATTCTTCTTTAATTTGAGTCTTAATCTGAGTCTTAATCTTTGTCCTTTTTAGTAGTGCCTAGGACTAATTGAAGGGAAGGTTGGAAATGCCAATCAATGTATTTTACCCAGAGAAGTAATTGACAAAATGAAGATAAGATTTTTAAAATGCTTAAAAAGCCTTGTGTATATTGATGGAATAAAA
Source organism: Microcebus murinus (assembly GCF_040939455.1). Lineage (NCBI taxonomy): Eukaryota > Metazoa > Chordata > Mammalia > Primates > Cheirogaleidae > Microcebus > Microcebus murinus. The sequence continues at coordinate 57,105,474 of NC_134105.1, read as the reverse complement.
TTGCACAAGAAAATAGATTCAATCCATTGATTTAAGTCATAATTTCTGCTAAATCTGGAAATGCCACTTCCAAAAACACAGAATACCTATACATGTACCAAGGAGAAAAACTCTATATCCAACATCTCTCTTTGTGTATGAAAGCAAAGAGAAAGATATAATCTAACTAACCTGTTCCTCACAAAAAATATGTCTTTGCCATGGACACAAAATAGGTTTCATTCATAAGTATGTATTTCAAAGAAGAAAATCTGGGAAAAAATAAAGTAGCAATATATTTTTAAAATAATGATCTTACATTGATAGATAATTGATTACAAATTATAATAATGAAGTGAACATCTTTGAAGAATTCAGAGTCTGTAATAGGTAATACTACATAGGCAATGCTACAGTCATAAAGACTGCTAGTTTAGAGACTTTTCTATTAATACATAATAGTATATATTTATGGGTATATGTGATATTTTGATGCATGCATACAATGTGTAATGATCAAGTCAGGGTATTTGGTATATTTATCACTTGAAACATTTATCATTTCTTTGTGCTGGGAAGATTTCAAAACTTCTAGCTATTTTAAAATATACAATATATGGCTGCTAAGTATAGTAACCTTGCTGTACTATCAAACACTAGAACTTATTTCCTCTCTCTAACTGTATGTTTGTACCTTTTAACCAATCCCTCTTTATCTCCCCACCCTCAACCATCCCAGCCTCTAGTAATTATTGTTCTACTCTTTAATTCCATGAAATCAACTTTTTTAGCTCCCACATATGAGTGAGAATATGTGATACTTGTCTTTCTCTGCCTGGTTTATTGCACTTACCATAATGACCCACATTGCTGCAAATGATGATTTAATTATTTTATATGGCTGAAGAGTATTCTGCTGTGTATGTATCCTACATTTTCTTTATCCATTCATCCACTGCTGAACTCTTAGGTTGATTCCATATCTTGGCTATTGTGAATAGTTCTGTGGCAAACATTTGTGTTTAAACAAGGTATTTATTCCTTTGATATACTGATTTTATTACTATATCCTTAGTTTGATTGATGGATCTTATGGTAACTTTATTTTTAGTTTTTAGAGAAACCCTCATACTGTTTTCCATAATGGCTGTACCGATTTACATCTCTACCAAAAGTGTATCAGTTCCTTTTACTCTTCATCCTCACCAGCATTTGTTGTTTTTTGTATAAAAACATTCTAACTAGGGTAAGATGATATCTCATTGTGGTTTTGATTTGCATTTCCCTGGCAATTGGTGATATTGAGCATTTTTTCATATGCCTGTTGGCCATTTGTATATCTTCTTTTGAGAAATGGCTATTCAGATCTTTTGCCCACTTTTTAATGGGATGATTTGTTTTCTTGTGGATTTTTTGTTTGTTTTTTTGCTAGTGAGTTGTTTGAGTTACTTGTATATTTTGGATACCAGTTTCTTGTTGGATAAATAATTTGCAAATATTTTCTCTCATTGTACTAGTTAAATCTTTACTCTGTTGATTGTTGCCTTTGCTGTACAGAAGTTTTTATATATGTTAATATAGTCCCATTTGTCTGTTTTTGGTTTTGTGCTTTGGAGCCCTTGGATACAAATTTTTGCCTGGATCAACATCTTAAAGTGTTTCCTCTGTGATTTCATCTAGAAATTTTATAATTTAAGGTATTATATTTAAATATTTAATCCATTTTGTTTTGTCTTTTGTATATGGTAAGAGATAGAGGTCTAGTTACATCCTTCTGCATGTAGATATCCAGTTTTCCCATGACCACTTATTGATAGGGTGTTTTTTCCCTAATGTACATACTTAACACCTTTGTCAAAAATAAGTTGGCTGTAAATATGTGTATTTATTTCTGGGTTCTCTATTCTGTTCCATTGGTCTATGTGTCCATTTTTATTCCAATCTCATGCTGTTTGGCTACTGTAGCTTTGAAGTATATTTTAAAGTCTGGCAGTGTTATGTCCCCAGATTTGTTCTTTTTAATCAATATTTCTGTGGCAATTTGGGATCTTTTTTGGTTCCATACAAATTTTAGGATTTTTTTTCTATTTCTGTGAAGAATGTCTTTGGCATTTTGAAAGGTATTGCATTTAGTTTGTACATTGATTTGGATAGTATGGTCATTTTAACAATATTAATTCTTCCAATCCATAAGAATGGAATTGGAATATCTATTTGTTTGCATCTTCTTCAGTTTCTTTCATCAGTGGTTTATAGTTTTTCTCATAGAGGTCTTTTACCCCCTTGATTAAATTTATTCATAGATATTTTACTGTTTTGCAGCTATTGTAAATGGGATTGCTTTCTTGATTTCATTTTATACTAGTTCATTACTGATTTGTAGAAACACTATTGATTTTTATATGTTGATTTTGTATTCTGTAACTTTACTGAATTCACTTTTCAGTTATGAGAGTTTTTTTAGGAGAGTCTTTAGGTTTTCCACATACATGATCATGTCATTGAAACTACAATTTGACTTCCTCTTTTCCAATTTGGATGCCTTTTATTTCTTTCTCTTGCCTAATTGCTCTGGCTAGGACTTATAGTACAATGTCAAACAAGAGTGGTGGAAGAGGGCCTCTTTGCCTTGTTCCAGTTCTTAAGAAAAGACTTTCAGTTTTTCCCCATTTGGTATGATATTACCTGGGAGTTTTATTTTATTCTTTCTATGCCTAATTTGTTGAGTTTTTAGCATGAAGGGATGTTAAATTTTATCAAATGTTTTTCTGCATCTATTAAGATAATCACATGGATTTTGTTTGTCCTTTTGTTAATGTGATGTATCACATTTTCAGATTTGCATATATTGAACCATCCTTGAATTCCTGGGCTAAGTCCCACTTGATCATGGTGTATTATCTTTTTATGTGTTTTTGGATTCAATTAGCTAGTAATTTAGAATTTTTATGTCTGTATTTATCATGGATATTCACCTGTAAGTTTTCTTTTTTCTTGCGTCATGGTCTGGTTTTAGTATCAGGGTAATAATGCTGGTCTCAGAATGAGTTTGAAAATATCTCCTCCATTTAATAGTTTAGAAGAACGAGTGTTTGGCTTCTTTATAAGTTTAAGAGAATTCAGCAGTAAAGCCATTTGCTCCTGGTATTTTCTTTGCTGGGAGACTATTTATTACTGATTCAATTTCATTATGTACTATTGATCTGTTCAGATTTTTTATTTCAGTCTAGTTCAATCTTCATGAGTTACATGTATCCAGGAATTTATCATTTACTCTAGATTTTCCAAGTTTTTAGCATATAATTATTTATAATAGTCTCTGATGATCCTTTTATTTTTGTGGTATCAGTTTTAATATCTCCTTTCTCATTTCTTATTTTATTTATTTGAGTCATATCTTTTTTTCTTGGTTAATCTTGTTAGCAGTTTATCAATTTTCTTTATGTTTTTAAATGACACTTATTGTTTCTTTGATCCTTTTTAATTTGTTTAATCTCTATTCATTTAGTTCTGCTCTGATCTTTATTATTTTTTTCCTTCTACTAATTTGGAATGTGGCTTGTTCTTGTTTTTCTGGTTCCTTGAACTGTTAGGTTGTTTATTTAAAATGTTTCTACTTTTTGGCTATAGGCATTTATCACTATAAAATTCCTTCTTAGCACTGCTTTTATTGTATCCCACAGGTTTTGGTATGTTGTGTTTCCATTTTTTGTTTTTAGAAATTCTTTTGAATCCCTTCTTAATATTTTCATCGACCCAATAGTCATCCAGGAGCAAGTTATTTAATTTCCATGTATTTGTAGAGTTTCTAAAGTTTGTCTAGTTATTGATTTCTAGTTTTATTATGTTGTGATCTAAGAAGATACTTGGTAAAATTCACATTTTTAAAAAAAATTTGTAGCCGAACATATAGTCTATCTTAAAAAATGTTCCATGTGCTGATGAAAATTTGTATTCCATGCCAGTTGGATAAAATATCCCATAAATATCTATTAGTTACATTTGTTCTAAAGTGAAATTTAAAGTCAATGTTTCTTTGCTGATTTTCTGTCTAAGTGATCTGTCCAATGCTGAGAGTGAAATGAAGTAACCAACTACTATTGTGTTATAGTCTATGTCTCCCTTTAAATCCAAAGATATTTGCTTAAATGTTTCAGTTCTTTTTTTTTTTTTTTTGGTATATACATATTTAGAACTGTTTCATCCTCTTGCTAAATTGATACCTTTATCATTATATAATGAGTTTCTTTACCTCTTTTTACTGTTTTTGACTTACAGCCTGTTTTACTGATATAAATATTTCTTGTCACTTTTGGTTTCCACTTGTATAGAATGTCATTTTCTATACCTTTACTTTCAGTTACTATGTTTCTTTACACGTGAAGTGAGTTTCTTGTAGTCAGTATATAGTTGGGTCATGTTTTCTTAAATTCATCCATTCAGCCAGTCTAAGCTTCTAATTGGGTAATTTAATCCATTTACACACAATGTTATTATTGATAGGTGAGGACTTATTCAAGTCATTTTCTTTTTTTGTTGTTTTATATATTTTTTGTTTCTTTATTTGCTCTTAGTGTTTACCATTGCAGTTTGGTGATTATCTGTAGTGGTAACATTTGAATCTCTTCTCTTTCCTATTCTTATTCTTATCCCTATTTCTCTTTACTGTCTGCTCTACCAGTAAGTTTTATACTTTCTTGCTTTTTCATAATGGTGTATATTATCCTTTACTTGTAGATATAAACCTCCCTTAATCATTTCTTGTAGGGCCTATCTAGCTGTGATGAATCCCCTTATTTTTTGCTTATCTCAGACTCTTTTTCTCCTTCAATTTTGAAGGATAGCTTTTGCTGAATATAGTATTTTTGGCTGAATGGTTTTTCTTTTATCACTTTGAATATGTCATCTCAATCTCTCCTGGCCTGTAAAGTTTCTGAGAAATCTGCTGTTATTCTGATGGGGGTACATGTGACATCCCATTTTCTCTTCTGTTTTTAGAATTATCTTTGTCATTGACTTTTTTTAAATTTCAGGATATTATGGGGGTACAAACATTTTGGTTACATGTTATGACTTCGCGTCACCCAAGCCAGTTACAAGACACTTGATAGTTTGTGTCAAAAGTGCCTTGCAGAATACCCTTTTGGTTTGAATCTAAGGTTCTTTGAGCTTCCTAGATCTTGGTATCTATATCTTTTGCAAGAATAGGAAAGTTTTCAGCTATTATTCAGTTAAATTGATTTTCTATGCCTTTACCCACCTCATCTTCTCAAATGCTCAAAGTATGAATATTTGGTCACTTTATGGCATTTCATTTATCACATAGGCTTTCTTATTTCTTTTGTAGTCTTTTTTTTTTTTTTTTTTTTTTGTCTGACAGGGTTATATCAAAAGACCTGTCTTCAAGTTTATAAATTCTTTCTTCTGCTCCATTTAACTTGTTTTTGAAGCTCTTTCTTTGTCTTTTTTATTTTATTTAGTGAATTTTTCACTTTCAGGATATCTGTTTGTTTCTTTTCTATGGCATCTATCTTTTTGGTGAATTTCTTATTTAAATCAGGAATTATTTTTCTCATTTTGTATTATTTATCTGCATTCTCTTCTATCTAACTAAGCTTCTTTAATATCATTATTTTGAGTTCTTTTTCAGGCATTTCATAGATTTCTTTTTTGTTGGAATGTATTGCTGGAGAATATTGTGTTCCTTTTCTTGCTTTTTCATGTTTTTTGTGCCCTCATGTTGATTTCAACACATTTGGTGTAATAGTCACTTCTTCCAATTTTATAGATTATCTTTCATAGGGAAAGACTTTTTTCTATAGTTGTATATATAGAATTGTGTGGGCAAAGTGCTTTGAATTTGACTCTAGATAGACACAATAGTGTAGTCTCTGTATGATTTCATTGGCTATAATCAGTGTCAGTAGTGTTTGTGAGTTCCTCAGTGGTTTGGGTGTGGCTCTTAGTGGACACTGTGGTGAGGCTTTGCTGGGGACAAGGATGCCAGGTGGGCCATTCCTTGAGCCCCAGATGGTGGCAGTGGGCCAAGTATCCTGGTCCTTGGGGATATGGGTGACATATGTGGGCACTATTGGTTCTGGGGCCAGGCAGGCCAATCCCTGGGTCTCCAGGTAGCTTACTTAGTTGCCAGTAGTAGGCAGGTTCTCAGGCCTCTGAGTGGCATGTGTTGCATTGGCAATGTCAGTAGTAGTAGCAGGCTAAACTTTGGGCCCCCAGGCAGCACACATCAGCACCAGAGGTCATGACTGCTGGCAGGGTAAGCTAGTCCCAGGACTCTAGTTGATGTATGTGGATGGGTGCCAGCTGCAGTGCTGGCAACAGACTGGGCATGTCTAGAGTTTACAGTCACAAATGTTGGTGAGTGGGTTCGATCAATCCCTAGAAATTTGGAATATGCACACAGGCACAGAATTTTCCTCAGGTTTTTCAGTGGTGCATAGGTGCAGGCTACAGTGGACAGTGCTAATCATTTCCCAGGTACCTAGACAATGTATAAGTGTAACAGCATGCAGGATGGGCCCATATTTAGGCCCCTAGAAGGTATGTCATCAACCATTGCTGCAGGTGTGGTAGGTTGATCTCCAGGCCAATGGATGACATGCACAGGCACTGGTGGGGTCAGTACCAGGGCAGGCAAACTTAACCTCAGGGTCCCTGCTGGTGCATGTGAGAGCCAACTGTGGCAAGTAGGTGGATCAATCCCAGGACCCCAGATGGCAGAGTGGTGGCAATGGTGGTGAGCAGGGTAGGAATGTCTCAGTAACCTGAAGGCATATGCAGATGCATGGCAGCCCTACTGCTGGGGGGTTCATGGTTACTGTCAGTGGCAGTGGCCCCAGGCAAGTGGCTCTCAGGCTTAAGAGAGGATGCATTTCAGCTCCTTTTGTCCCAGGGGCAGCCTCTCTGGTGTACTTCATTTCTCATTCCCTGGGATGTAGGACATTATATGGGCTAGAGTACTGAAGACTTGGCTATACCATTGGTTCAGCTGGCATTGCAATGCTACAGTTCTCTGAGTGGATATGAGGGGATGTCAGCAAGACTTCAGGGATTTGGAGATGCAGAGCTGTTGGGCCCCAGGGCAGATAGAGTTAGGTGATGGCTGTACTCTCAAAAGGGTACAGTGCTGCAGCTATTTGCATCTCAGGGGATGTTTGGGACTCAGTGTGAACTCTCACTCTGGAAGAATGCCATTATGTGAAATCTAGGCACTCTCTATACTGGTCTCAGGGCCCATGAGAGCCCAGGGCTTTCTTGTGGCTAGCATTGCAGGAGGCCTCAGTGGGAATGTGGATCACTGGTGATCTCTTGCATAGTTTTTTCCCACAATGGAGAATTTCCCTTGGCATCAAGCCAATCTTGGCCTGGCCAGGTGCTTTGCATCCCTCTCCTTCTATGGCTGAGAGATTCCCTGTCACTTCTTTGCTGACCTATTCTCTCTTAGATATTCTATTCAATGTGTGATTATCTACTTACTGTTTTATTTCTTCTTTGTGGAGGAGGTGAATGCTGGATGCCTCTAGTCAGCCATCTTGAAGCCCACCTCCTACTTTCCCAGTTAGAGACATTCTAAATTTTCAAAAAAATTGAGTAAAATAAATATTTTTATATTTTAGAAGAATATTTTCATATTCTTTATAGTATTAGCACATTTGATATATAATTCTCAGTTTCCTAAACAATAGATCAATCATAATCAATAACAGACTATTTCAAAATAGGTAAATATTACATCATGATCAAAGCCTCAATATTTTGTGTTTTCAAAACGAAGCTTTCTCATTTTTATTGCACTATTTTGAAAATATTTCTACATACTTAGCAATGTACTATCAAAGAATTTGAAGTGTAATAGTCATTCAAATTTTGATATTACCTTCATTCCTTCATACATGTAGCATCAGCAAATGATAATTTTTAACGTAATTCTTCAAGTTTGGTCTTATTTTTCCATACGAGTCATTACTTCTCATATTATGTTTAAAATTCTCAAAGTTTTCAATTGAAATTAAGCCCCTTCTCAGAAAAAATATTATTTATTAATGGCTTCTCTAACAGTAGAAGTTTTAAAAAATTGATTTTATATCTAAAAGAAAAACAAAACAAATTTGATAAGTTTTCTTCTTCCCTGCTGTTTTTCTGTCAATAAAGCTATCTAGATGGCATCTTTCTAGAAAGAACATTACTACATGTGACTATACAAGCAATTTAGAGATTATTAAGAATTAGTAATCTACTTTAAAAGTGAAAGTGAAAATATCTTGAATTTGATGTACTGAAGCACTATAGGAACTAAATATGGTACAAATCATTAAAAATTTTCAACTCAAGACAAAAGTGTGGCATTATTATCAATTTCTCTTGGAGGGACAAATGTGTAGTAACAAAATTTCTTTGTTTTTCCAGAACTAAAAAGTTAAAATGGGTGAAAAGAAAATAATAAGCCTGAAAGGTGTTAGTAATGTGAAAGGCTGGAAAAAGGGTAAAGACAAGATTTTATAATAAAGGACTGAACTGAAACCACTATCACACAGTTTTTCAAAGTGACATGGTTCCATTCTCATGTCCATTCAGACTACACTCATATTAGCATACATATGAGAAAACATATCCATATAACCAGAGTCCCCATTTTCTATCAAATTGCATATGTTCTCTCTTAGGAAAACTATGCTTAATTCGCACATTACTGTAGCCTCTGAAACTTTATTTAGCTTCTAAAACTTACTGTAGTTGGGTAAATGCATAGTACTTCGCAGTGCAAGACGCTCTATGAGATAAATGAGTTATTACCTCACAAACCAATGAAGCAGTGATGAGTGAGTTTTAGCCCCAGACAAATCTGCAAACCCCTTAGTCTGATATGCAAAGAGAATAAATCATATTATACTTTCATCAAAGGACTAGGAAATCTTTAACAATGAATAGAACATTGGCAGTTTATACTGCTCATTAGGAAACAATGGCTAATGCCCCAGCTGGAAAAGTATCAAGCTGATCAATATGACTTAGTACAATGCAGGAATAAAATGTCTTTCCAAACGAAATAAGCCATGCATGTCCTTTTAGCTAGAGGCATTCTCCCCAATCTAATGAAAGAAGGTGATAAGCATTAAACCAGGATTTAGGAAACATGTTTATTATCAAACATATATTTTTATGTTTAAATATAACTAAAATATATGCTATAAAAACTCAAAGAAGTGAGAAAATGATTAGAAACTAGCTTTTCTGTTAATTAATTTTTTATTTTAACATTTTATAAATTTATAGATAGGCAGGTTTTGCTGTAATTATTTGGATCATGTAACAGGAGACCATTAAAAAGCATTCATTTTTTATTTACAAATAAAAAAGACTACAATGTACTCTACAGGTGAATAAAGTTAGACTAATTTTTAGATAGCTTTATGACATATTCCATAGCCTCACTCCAATATTGCCCTTGGAAAACATGCTTTCTTTACACATAATTAATTGCCTTCAAAGTAGAAGATGAACAAAATTGCAAAGAAATCCCTAGCAAAAATACATTGATGTATTGATCTGTATGACCTCTTCTATGCCTATCCGTATAGATGCATTATAATTATCAGTATCATATACAATTTTGTGTTCTTTTTTCATTTTCCAGTTATAGACTTTTTATACTATGTTCTTACAGATATTTTACATTTTAAACATAATATATTATTTAAAAATATACTGATAATTATTAATAGTCCAGGAAATTTTCCCTCACCCTTTTTCTCTCTCACCTATGACACATGAATATGTCATTATAATTTTTGTTTCAATTTTGCTTCCTTCATAGCTCTCTTAGATGTGCCTTCTCCTGTTTTGTGCTCTCTTGTAAAATTTTGTATTACCTTTTTTGAGGAAACAAATATCATGTGTCCAACCAATTATAGATGGAAATTATACTATAAGTCAAGATGTAAGTTATTTTTGTTAAAGTGAAATATATTAACAAATTTTTATATTTCTCATATTCTAAGAGTTAAAAGTAGTATCATAATCACCAAATATTAAGTTTAACCCCTATGATGTATGGCAGTTAATTTTCTTTCTTCCATTTCTACTTTGTTAATTTCATTGATAAATAAAAATAGTATATAGAGACTATTTTAATTTGTATCTTTTCATATCAAATATATGATTTGTAAAAGAAACAAATAGAATGAGAGGTGCCTAGTGTCTTGGTGAATTATTAGTTAAATGTATTTTCCATAGTTAAACAAAAACAGCATTCATTGCAATCAATAATGATGAAACTAGCTCATAAAACTATGTTGCCCAGTTTTACCAAAATTGTTCATTTTTAAAAGGTTTACTTTGATATATAATAGCATACATCTATAATAATTACCTTTTAAACAAATTTCTTTTTAATAGCTGATGTGGTTAAAATTAGTAAAAAATATGTTTGTGAATATCATCAGTTGGGAACTCTCCAGACATTATTTTCTCAAAAACTCTGAAATTCATTATTGAAATAAAATATGAAAATTGTTTTTCATTATAAATGCTTTGCCAATTCTTTTCCTGGCAACCTCAGGAAGACTATTAGAATTGTTTAAGCATTTTGAATAAGTGTTTGGCATTTTCATACCTGGGGAAGAGTTATCTTACATAAACATACAAAATAAGTTAAATGGAAAAGAATCTGGATCATAATCCAAAATATAAGTATATTGAAGGTACAATTAGTTTTGGAAATAATGAGGAGCTAGAAATTAGATTCTGAGAAGCAAAATTATATTTTATATATAAATTATATATAATTATATACAACATAAAATATGTGTAAACATTGGTAACTTAAGATATAAATATAAAATCAAGTGATAATATTTGAATATAAGGTAACATTAGAAGGTTAATATTTGATTCTGCTTTTTGGTGTAAGTTACAAAAATAGAGAAGTTGAAGGAAGTTCTATTTAGAAAAAGATTACTTCAATTTTTTATGTAATCAACTTTTTATTTTTCAATAGTATAACATTCATGATTTTAAATCACAAACGTTAATGTGATAAGTGCTAGAAATTGAAAATTAATAAAATGCCGAAGTAGAAATTCCCAACAGATAAGACAATGGTTGTAGAAATACAGACTTGAAGGTGTGGGATCTGAAAATAAAAAGGCTAGCCAAATGGTAAGCAAATAAAAATAAGATGAAAGTTGAAAATTTGTTTTTTTAGTTTAGTTTAGTTTTGTTTTTTGGGGGGGGGGTTTTTGAGACAGAGCCTCACTCTGGTGCCCGGGCTAGAGTGCCATGGCGTCAGCTTATGTCAGCAAACTCAAACTCCTGGGCTCAAGTGATCCTCCTGCCTGAGCCTCTGGAGTGGCTGGGACTACAAACATGTGCCACCATGCCTAGCTAATTTTATCTATTTTTAGTAGAAACAGGGTATCCCTCTTGCTCAGGTTGCTCTGGAACTCCTGACCTCTACTGATCCTCCTGCCTTAGCCTCCCAGAGTGCTAGGATTAAGGGTGTGAGCCACCACACCCAGCCTGAAAGTTTCAATAAAATACTGCAATGCAGAAAACCAACAGTAAGTATGGAAATAAAATAAAGATCATTGCTTTTGGGAAAGTAGAGGCTTCACAACTTAATATTAGTGTAACCACTCTGTGACTGATATAAATAAATAAAATGGGATAACAAAGGAAGTGTTTTGAGACTCAAACTAGGTATTACATTAAAGTGTTTAATATAGTGTCCAGATAATAAACTCATTAATTATTAGCTTATTTTTACAAAATTAATTACAGAAAAGTGGGCAGCAGAATGTGAGCCATATTTTATTACCCATTTTTTAAAAAATCTTAAAATACTTAAATAGAAATTGTTCTTGTTATTAGTGACATTGCCAAAGATTCAGACGGTTTATAGAAAGCTTGCACAGGCATAAATGTATTTAACAGGGTGTCATAAGACTGTGGAATAGATTGGCTTATTATATAGTATGAAACACTCAGCAATTTATAATATTAAATCAGATAATTGCTATGGCTTTATAATCTCAGTAATAATAAAAATATGGAGAAAGAGAAATTGAAGTCATCAAATCCAAAATTCATCTTGACGTATTTCTGTACTATGGCATCAGTTTTAAGATCGTGGCTCTGAGGTCAAATTATCTCACTTTGGGCAAGTTACTTAATCTCTGTGTTTTAATTTTTTCTTCTATTAAGTAAAGATAATAATGACAATTTTCTGGAAAAGTTGAGAGTAATATGTGAGTTCATACATATAAAGCACATAGAAAAGTACATGGTATATAGTAAATTTTTCCAAAGGTATGAAAATGTTAACTAATGCCTATAATGTATACTGCATATTTCCTAATGCATATTTTAAGTTAGCATTTTCTATTCTTACTGTAAGGGTCAAATTATAAGTAATAAATATTCCCACATAGTTCTTCCAACTTAGAGCTTATATGAAAACATTAGTTTGCAATCCCTCCTCCACAACTCCACCCACAATGACTCAATATCCTAGATATGCTCATTATTTTTCCCTCCAATAGAACATAGATCCTCTCTGGATCATGGAAATTCTGTTTTCTCTCCCACATATTCTCTATCAAATTCTATTTTCAGAATACTTAAAAAGAAATCCAGCTGAGCTATACTAATGACTTAAGCTGTTATGTTATATTAAGACTTTAAAAGTTGTATTGAAGTTTGTTCATTTTCTATCATTTGGGGAAGAAAAGCCATCAATCATTCTTCCTATTGTTTCATTTAAAAAGAAAAAGCCAGAAGAAAAGAAAGCAATCACTCTATATGTAAACTGGGTTAAATGGTGAGTTGTTTGACAGATGTCAACAGTTTAAAATTTAAAGATTGTATGTTAGCCTTCTTCAAAATTGTGTTTTGCCATTTATAACAGATAGGCATGACATATCAAGTAAGTATGTCCTTTCTTAACAGAATAGTCAAATATTGAAATCATAACATAGCTTAATATAATCTCCATATTTTCACATTGTGTTCCTCTTGGTTATTTTTCATGTTGTACCTTGTGTTATAGTTTTCCTGTTTATCTCTTAATATTAGCTAATAAAATTGTTGTTTACCCCTGGAGCCCACCACAATGTCTTCAGCATGTCAATGTTAGTAAATATTTGTTGAATGAGGGGAGGAGTAGTATGGTTACATTCATACAGGCTGACAGTTTACACACATAACTGTGTGTTCCTTGAAGGTAGGAACTACATATTTTATTTCTGAATCCCTGGCACCTCATAGACTGTTTGAAACAGAGCAGGTGTACAATAAATATTTTTTGGCAGAATAAATAAGTATTTTGACAGGAATAAAACCCAGAGTCTTTTGAAAATAGTCATGGGAGACAAAGTTCATGGTAGATAAAGGTAGACTGGGTAAAATTTGAAGAGGTTTTTAAATGCTGAATAACAAAAGATTATAAATTTAGAATTTTAGACACTGGTTAATATTCTAGTTATGGTATTTAATGGATATATCAGGATAACAACCTTTACTTTTATCCATTAAAATGAGGAAAATAATAATTTATTTGGCCACTGGTATGGAACACAAGAAGATATTTCTAATCTGGCACCATATTTGAGCCTTCCGCAGGTCATTCCATCATTCTATCAAGCCAGCTGCTTTGGGATCATAGAGAACACGGTAAGGCTAGTGACTATGCTTGCCATGCATCTCTTGACCACCTGCTTTTCCTCTAATTGTGTCCTCTAATCAGACAAAATATATATGAAAAAAATAATAACACATGAGGAATTATCTGAATCTATGAATGTGTTGATAGAAGTGCTCCAGGATCTTCTTATAATGCAATGTGCTACTCCAATTATGATGAAAATAGTTGAGAATAATCAAATTTGTCCAGGTGGCTGTCTAGAATCTCAGGAATAATTCAATATTAGGGACTCATTAGTTTCTGCTTTTGGCAGATTAGGCACTCAGATCAGCTTTGTTGAGGGAGGGTTTATGCCGTCATGTGTGTGCATAGTGTCCACCACAGTCATTTTGTTTGTGGGCCCAATAAAGAAACAGTACTATGACTAGGGGAAAAAGTATACTGTTATCCACAGATGGCTCCTCTAAGAGTCCATCAGACTATTGATACCTTGCACCAAAGTGGACTTTTTCTACTGGGATTTTATATAGGACATGACTATCTTTATGTCCATTCTAAAATGTCTGTCTGTATCCCCAGTTCCAAGAAATTCTTGGAGAATATTACTATAGTAGTTTCCCCCCCCCCCACATCTGTCAGGGACTTGGACAGTAGATAATTCATTAGCTACCCCTCAAAAAATCATTATAGATGGATAATTCAAGCCATCTCTCCTTCCACAGCAAGTGAACAATCAGAAGGATTTTCCTTCACCACAGCTTTCAAGGCTGTTATGGAGTACAGATGTAAGCCGTGGTGGTCTACTTAGAGCCAGTACCAGTATATCTCAGAAATCTAACAGTAAACCAGACTCAAACTTTTTCTTACTCCATTAATTGGTTGTGGGAAACTCCCCATGAGATCATATCTGTAGTTGACAGAAAGGCAGTGAAGCAGCAGGAGCAGGTACTATGGGTGTCTGAGCCATCTGTTCTCACAGTTTATTTATGCCTTCTTGGACCTATGTGGCCAAGTCTAATACATACTATTTTCATTTTACAATGGAATGCTGCTATGCACATCCAATTTTATGGTTCAGTGGATCATATTACACAAAATAATTCATGATTTACAATACAAGTTGCATAGTTGTGGTGTCCCACAAACAGGTGTTTATTCTACAAACTCCCAGTAACAAGGCAGGGATACATTTCAAATGGACAATAGTTATTGGTAGAAGATGATATGGCTTTAACCCAAAACCTTAGAGGTCTGTGTGGTTATCCTTTTATGATCACTTTCCAGAAGCTCTCTATAACTTCTCTGTCTACCACAGTAGTTTCAAAACCATTGGATCTACTAGGCCATAAAGCCTAATTGGCTGGGCAACATAGGAACCATAGCCTGGAACCGAATCTGAGTCATTTCTTGCTTTCAGTGCTGAGCCTTGTCGGTAAACCACTAAATGAATCAGAGCAACACTCCCAAATGTGGTATATGTTATCTTCAAAATATAAGTCCCACCAAGCTTGTGTCTCTTTTTTGTGTGTCAGATGTGCAAGGTACAGCAATGTATTTCACATTTTAAAATAGGTAGTTCTACAGACCCCCATCATATCATTGAAGTAATAGTGTTAACAACTAAACTTTAAGCATATGATTAAAAATACATTGAATCATTTTAAATGCTTAATTACATACATGAAAGCTTATACATATTTAAATTCAATTTGAAACCTCACCTATGGGGCAGGCTCCTAATGTACCTAGATTTCTTGCTATCTCCTGTTCACTAGGACTTATTAATATAACGTTATCTATGTAATGAGTGAGCATCATTCTCTGTAAGATATCAAGAGGATCAATATTTCTCCAGACTATATTATGATAGAGAATGGGATCTTTGACGTAGCCTTAAGTTAAGATCTTTTTTCCTGCCATAAAGGCAAGTTATTTATGATTATCTATTCTGATAAGAATGGGAAGAAAAAACATTTTTTCTGTGTCCATAACTGCATAACAGACATCAAGGGTCATGCTTATTTACTACTATAAAGACTCCACATCTAGAACTGGTGCTGTGATTGGCATTGCCATCCAACTGCATTTGAGATAACAGTCCTTCCCCATGACATAACTTGTTTATTAATGGGCCAAATATAGAAAGAAAATAAAAATAGGATAGGGATCACCACATATGCATTTTTAGATCCTTAATTTTTTAATTTATATTTGTTATTTAACCCCAGGGATGCAGTACGGCAACTTTAGAAGGTGGTAAGGGTGACAGGCTGTTTCAGAGACTTCTACTTGACACTTTGTAACATAGAAGTCCTCACAGTGGTTGGGGAAACGTGTGTTTTTTCTGCTAGTTATTACTACTCTAAATGCTGAGGCTGGAAACATTAGGACCATAGAGTTGGTCTGTGGTTCATTGAGCCACTGTAAAACTGGCTTGAATCTCAATTCCATTGATCACTGACTCCATAAGCCCAAGACTAATATTGATTTAAGAGTCAGTATCTTATAAATCCTGGAAGTTCTGTGTGCTACCCATTGCCTAGTGTATAGTCACTCTGGTAAATGACTGCAGGTCCCTTTGGGTAAGGCTAAAGAGAAGATTCATGGGATTTATTAAATACCTGTGGGGTCAAGATAGGTGAGAATGTGTTTTGTTGTAACTGAATTTGTGTGTGTGTGTGTGTGTGTAGAGGCAGAGAGAGAGAGATTAATTATAAATGGATTATAATGGACATTAATTTACCCACATCTGTTTGTCACTCTCTTCCTATATTGATAGTTTTATAGAGTGTAAACCTCATCATTACAAAGTAGAATCTATCAAGCTACCTTGTCTGGTTTCCCTGCTATAGGATGTATTTTAGTGATTTGGGTTTTGGAAATCATATATATATCTGCTCATGATATTAATTCAAAGGGCTAGTGCTGCAATATGTCTAAAAGTCATCCTAGGAACCTTAGTCTAGAGTTTGTTTCTTCAGCCCTCTCAATGATTCAGTGACTTATCTATTTATCCCTAAATAATGTTCTTTCAGCTTAAAGGTGATTCCATTGATTGTAAGTAAGAACATTAAAGAATAAATCAATTATTCTTCCATTTTCCATATTCATTTGTTTAGTGGCTGAATATGATACAACAGCGATTTTGCTGGCCACATGAACCATGTTAAAATGCATTAATATTTGCACATTATATTTGATTTAGTAATCAGATGTTTGTGGCACACTTTAGGAAGACATTAATAAACTGAAGCATATCTATACAATAACTATCAGGTTGAACTCAAGATATTGTGTTTGAAGAAAAGTTACAAAACAGAAAAGTCTTAGCCTATGCATAATTAGGACAGATTAAGAGCTTCAAGCTTACTCAAGGGGGCAGGGGGGCATGGGCAATATAAGTAACCTTAACACTTGTACCCCCAAAATACGCTAAAATAAAAAATAATAATAAAAAAAAAATTTTAAAAAGGACAGATTGAGTACTGTAAAATACTTGAAGAGCTGAAATGCAGAATGAATATATCTCATATTTTGTGCTCGGATGAACAAGGAACAATCAGTAAGAAATTCAGTAGGCTATGAGTCAGTAAAGGACAGGTACAATTTCTCATTTCTTATTCTATCTAATCATAGTGTTTCATATAGTACTTTAGTATAATAGACCTTCAAATATGCTAATTGAATTAATAAGTGGGTATATTTGGAATTAATATAAAAAAGGAATCTTTCAATAATTTTAACAGCTGTTTTAGGCAGCTCTTTCCAGAGAATTGTTCCTGTCAAGGTATATTTTCAAGCAGAGGCATAATAATTGCTTACTGGAAATACTGCACAGTAGATGCCTATACTCGGTAAGATATATATTAGATGATGTATATGCACCTAGAAGCCAGAAAAACCAACTTCTTAACTCCCCAACTCCCAGAACTCCTGGGGGACTGCTGAAATGAATTGTTGGAGAAATCTTGTAGTGAATTAACCCTACATGTCTCATCTCCTTGGGATCATGTTCACAATCCAGACTATGAGTATCTATAATTATCTATCCTTATCACTTTCAATATTTCAACTGAAGTATATGTCCTATAATCTCATACAACTTCACATTGATTTTCTAAATTTGTCACTGAATCCTTTCCATTTCCCTCACTAAAATAAAGCAATAATTTTCTATAAAAGCAACACCCTTTTAATGCATAGCACCATCTACTTAGTTTCCCATATGAGAATTCTTTAATTCCTTCACTTCCATTTTTCACATATTAACCACCAAGTCTAATCTATTTTTCCCTTCTAAATATCTCTGGATATCATTCACATCTCTCTCAACCTCTAAAAATACCACTAGTCACTAGTTCAATTCACTAAAGTTTTCCACCTAAATTTTTAGAGCAAAACACTTTGAAGGCATTTCTCTACAACTAGTCTTGCCTTAAAGTAAAAAAAGAAAAATCTCTATAAATTATAACTCATCATGCCACTTCTCTCTTTCAGAAATGATTTAGTAGATATATATATAAACCTGCCAATTTGACAATGGTTATATTTGGACTCCATTGTTTTATTGGTAAGGATGTTTTAAACACAAATACTTTTAAAACATCTTTATAGTTGTTATACAACAATCTGAACAGGTATAATTTGATAAGTATGACATATATATATGCCTGTGAATCTATCTCAACATAGTATATGAACATACATAGCATACCAAATAACTTTCTCATATTTCTTTGTAATCCTAAGATTCAATACATCTCTGCTCTCACTGAACCTCCTACCATGGCATGATAACTACTGATTTATATTATGTCATTCTACATTAGTTTGAATTTTCTCAAGTTTTACATAAATGGAATCATACAGTTGTATTCTTATGGTTGTGCTACTTTCACACAACATAAATATTTTGAGATGCATATATACCATTGTATAAATCAATAGTTTATTTATTTTTACTTCTGAGAGATATTCTGCTGTATGAATTTACTATTGTTTGTTTGTCCATTCCCCCGTTGCTGGACATTTGAGTTGTTAACAATTTTGGCTATTCCAAATAAAGTTGCTATGAATATTTATGTACACAATTTAGGATGAGCATATGCTTTCATTACTCTTGGGTAAATATTTCAAAGTGAAATTGCTGACCCACATGGTGTGAGTATATTTACCTCTACTGCTCAATTTTTTTAAGTGGCAGTATCATTTTCATTTTCACCAGTGTTGTTTGAGAGTTTCAGTTCTTCCCTCACCAACACTTGATACAATAACTAAAAATTGCCAATAGGCATATGAAAAAATGTTCAACATCACTAATCATCAGGTAAATGTAAATTAAAACCAACAATGAAATATCATCTCACCCCTGTTAGAATAGCTTTTATAATATTAAAAAGTTCAAAAACAATAGATGCTGGTGTGGATGCAGAGAGAAAGCATCATATACTGTTGGTGGGACTGCAAATTAGTATAACCTCTATGGAAAACAGTATGGAGATTCCACAAAGACCTAAAAGTAGACCTGCCATCCTACCATTCAATCCAGCAGTCCCACTACTTGGTATCTACTCAAAGGAAAAGAAGTATTTCTATCAAAAAGACACCTGTACTCAAATGTTTATCATAGCATAATTCATAATTGCAAAGATGAGGAATCAACCCAAATGCCCATCAATTCATGAGTGGATTAACAAGATGAGAGGTATATATATATATATATATATATATATATATATATACACACACACATATGTATATATATGTGTCTTTATATATACACACACATACATACACACAGACATATATATATGTATATATATATAGAGAGAGACACACACACACACACACACACACCATGGAGTACTTCTCAGCCATAAAAAGGATGGGTTATTGACTTTTGTAACAATTGGATGAAAATGGAGATTGTTCTCCTAAGTGAAGTATCTCAAGATTGGAAAATCAAACACCACATGTACTCACTATTAAATTGGAACTAACTGATGAGTGCACATGTACAGAGAGAGAAGTAAAACTCAGTGGAAATCAAGCAGTAGGGGGAGGAAGGGAGAGGTCAAAACCTACCTAATGGGTACAATGAGCACTATTTGAGTGATGGACACAACTATAGTCGTGACTCAAGCATTACACAAGTGATCCATGTGACCAAAATTATTTGTGCCCCCTTAATATTTTGAAATAAAAATAAATAACAATTCTTGAAATTGAACTTAATATACTTAAGTATAGTTATGTTAATACAGTAAATTATATGTTTAGATCATAGATTTTTGGTGATATAATTCATATCACATAAAATTCACCAATTTAAATGATGCAATTCAATGGTTTTTAGTGATAGTCATAATTGTTCAACCATTACATTAGTCAATTTTAGAACATTTCATCACTTTAAAAAGAAATTCTGTATCCATGTGCAATCACTTTGCCATTTCCTTCTAACTTCAACAGCCCTAACCCATTAGTAATCTTTTATCTGAATAGATTTACCTATTCTGGACATTTAATATAAATATAAATATATAATATTAATAGGTGGTCTTTTGTGATAGGCTTATTTCACGGAGCATAATGTTTTCAAGATTTATTCTTGATGTAGCATATATCAGTAGTTTATTCATTTTTGTAGCTGAAAATATTCCATTGTAAAGATGTATCATATTTTATTTATCCATTAGTCAATTGATAGACATTTGGGTTGTTTAAATATTTTGGCTATTATGAATAATGCTGATATGAATATCTGTGCACAAATTGTTGTGTTGACATATTTTTATTTCTCTTCCATAAGAAGTAGAATTACTACATTAAATTATTACTATAGGTTTAACTTTTTGAGGAATTGCTACACCATTTTCCAAAGCAACCACACCATTTACGTTCCTACAAGATATGTGAAGGCTTTATTATCTCCACATCTTCACCAACTCTTGTAATTGTCTGCCTTTTAGATTGTAGTCATCCTACTTGTTGTTAATTGATATCTCATTGTGCTTTTGATTTGCATTTCCCTGATGGTTAATGGTAAGCTTTTTCTTTTTCTTCTTCTTTTTTTTTTCTATGCTATGCATTTAGGCTATTTATAAATCTACTTAGAAAAATGTGTATTTATATTCTTTCCCATTTTAATTGTGCTACTGCTTTTTATTAATGAATTGTAAGATATTTTATATATTCTGAATATAATTCCTTTATCCAATATATAGTTTATGAATGTTTCTTCCAATTCTATAGAAAATCTTCCCATTTTCTTGATAGTTTCCTTTTAATCACAAAAGTTTTAATTATAAAGAAGTCTATTTTTCCTCATTTTTCTTTTGTCATATATTCATTTGGTGCCATATCTAAGAAGGTTTTATATAACTCCAAGTTACACATACAGTATTTATTCTTATATCTACATATAAGATTTTATAGTTCTAGCTATGAAATTTGAGTCAGTTATCCTTTTTGAGTATATTTTGTATGTAATAGGAAGAGGTCCAATTTTATATTTTTTCAAATGGATGTCCAGTTGTGCTATGATTTGTTGAAAAGTCTAGTCTTTCCCCAGTTCCTTGTCTTGGTACTATAGGTGAAAATCAATTGACCATAGATGTATAAAGTTCATTTCTGGACTCTAAATTCTGTTCCATTAATCTATATCTATTATTATGCTATTATTGAATTGTTTTCATTCCTGTATCTTTGTAATATGTTTTGAAATTGGGAAATGTGAGTCCTCTAATTTCGTTTTTTTCAAGATTACTTGGGCTAGTCTGGATGTCTTAAACTTGGTATAAATACTAGAATTAAGTTATCAATTTCTGCAGAACAGCACGATGAGATTTTTACAGGATGCCATTGAATCTATAGATCAATCTGGGGTATTGGAACACGAGTGTTAATGATAAGTCTTTTGATTATGAACATAAGATGTCTTTCTATTTATCTAGGTCTTCTTTTATTTCAACAATGTTTATAGTTTTCAAAGTGTAGGTTTTGCACTCCCTTAAATTTATTCCTATTTTATTATTTTATGTCATAAATGCAATTGTTTTCTTAATTTCATTTTAGGATTATTCATTTTTAGTGCATTGAAATATGATTGGTTTTTATAAATCAATCCTGTAACCATGCTGAATTCATTTATTATAAGTTATAAATTTTTTAGATTTCTTTAGCTTTTCTATACACAAGATTGTGGAAATTTTAGAGATAGATTTGCTGCTTTTTTCCAATCTAGATGACTTTTGCCCTTTTGCTTCTTTTTCTTACATAATTGTCCCGGCTGAAACCTCTATTACGATATAGAATAGAGTGAGGACAGACATCCTTATCTTAATTCTGATCTTAAGTAAAAAGCATACAGTCTTTAAGAAAGTCATGAATCATGATGTTAGTTGTAGGGTTTTAGTATATTCACTTTATCAAATTGACAAAATCCCCTTCTATTTCTACTCTATGGAATGTTACTATCAAAAGATATTGAATTGTTTTAAAAGCTTTTTCTGTGTCAAAATGATCAGGTTTTTAAAATATCATTTATTCTACTGAGATTGTGTATAATATTGAGTTTCAAATGTTTAACCAATCTTAAAATTCTAGGATAATTACTATTTAGTCATAGTGTATAATCCTCCACATATATTGCCAGGTTTGGTATGTTAGTTTTTGCTGAGAGTTTTTATGTTTATATTTATAATAGATATTGGTCTATAGTTTTCCTCTCTTGTGATATTTTTGCCTGGCTTTTGTACTGGGGTAATAGCAATAGAATTAGTTTTGAAGTGTTCTCCTCTTCTATTATTTTACACTATAATTCTAAAGTATTGGTATAAATTTTTCTTTAAATGTTTGGTAAATTCCACCATTGGAGTCATCTGAGCTAGAGTTTTCTTCTTTGGAAGTTGTTAAAATTACTAATCCTACCCTTATAATTGTTTTAAGTCTCTTTAAATAGTTTATATCTTTTGAGTCAGTTTATATAGTTTCTGCCTTTTTAGGAATTTCTCTATTCCATCTAAGTTATCTAATTCATTTGCATACTGTTGTTCATAGTATTTTCTTATAACTTTTTCTATTTTTTAACGTATATGTTAGTAATGTCCCCTCTCATTCTTGATATTAGTAATTTCAGTCTTCTCTTTTTTCATCCTGGTCATTCAAGCAAAAGGTTTCCCAATTTTGTTGGCCTTTTCAAAAAAAAAAAAAAAGACCAACTTTTGATTTCATTCTCTTCTCTATTTTTAATATTTTTATTTCATTAATTTTAAGTATAATCTTTATTATTTCTTATCTTCTACTTTAAGTTAGTTTGTTCTTATTTTTACAGTGTATTACGGTGGAAAATAAATCTTTCTCTTTAAAAAAAATGCTTTTCTTGCATCCCATAAGTTTAGGTATGTTGTGTCTTCTTTTCCATCCATCTGACAATATTTTCTAAATATCTCTTGTGTTTTATATTTTTGACCCATTGTCTATTATTGAATGTAATTTTTCTTTTTATATATTTGTAAATTTTCAAAATTATTTCTGTTCTTGATTTGTAATTTTATTCCATTGTGATCAGAGAATATGTTTCTTGGGATTTCAATCATTTTAAATACGTTTAGGCTTGTTATATTTGCCTAGAATATATTTGATACTGAAGAATGTTTCATGTGCACTTTCAAAGAATATGTGTTTTGCTGCTCTTAGGTGAAGTATTTTATAAATGTCTTTTGTGCCTTATTTATTTTAAATAAGTGGAAAGAAGAAAAGAAATCAAGTATATAATGAAAGCATGTATTATATTAATATTAGCATTCACTTATGGTTCCTAGTTCTCATCATTTGGTTCTGTGTATTTGAGTTAATATTTGGTGTCAGTGTTTTATTCTGATATAACTTTGCTCCCAATAATTTCCTCTGTGTTATTGTCAAATACCTTATATTTCCATATGTTATAGGTACCACAATACAATTATATATACATCATTTCATTTAGCTGCTTATTAAAGCACTTAAGAGAGAAAAATAGATATTTATGTTGGTTTTTATACTTATATGATTATCTGTGTTCTTTACTTTTCCATGTGGATTTAAATTATATTCTGAGGTCGCTTACTTACTGTCTGCAGAATCTCCTTTTGTGTTTTTTGTAAATTGAGTAGGCTAGCAAGAAGTTCTTTCAGTTTATGTTTACCTATTAAGGCCTTTATTTCATTTTCATTTTTTGAAATATAGTTTTGCCTGATATAAAGATTCTTCTTTGACAGGTTTTAGGGGTTTTTTTTTCTCTTTTTAAAAATTATTTCAAAATATTACAGGGTACAAATGTTTTTGGTTACATATATCAATTTTGATATGCTTGAGTCAGGATTACAAGTGTGCCCATAACCTAGATAGCATTCATTGTACCCATGTGCCCATCAATTCATGAGTAGATTCATAAAATGGATTTTTTTCCTTTGAAAACTTCATAAATAAATTATCCATTGTCTTCTGGAGTACATTGTTTAGATGGGATGTCATCTATCAACTTATTGGGATTATCATGTATGTGATGACTATTTCTGTTTTTCTTTATTTTCCAATTATAGTACCTATAATACATATATTGGTGCACTTAATGGTGACCTACATTTCAATGGGTTCCATTCCTTTCTTTCATACTTTCAGTACTTCAGTTCCTTTGGTTGCATAATTCCTATATATCTTCAAGTTCACTAATTTTTTTCTCAGCCAGTTCATAGCTACTGCTGAGTTTTTCTAATACAATTTTTATTTATTTTTCACATGTTTCATATAATTTTTAATGCCAGAATTTACATTTGTATCTTTTTTATAATTCCCTTTTATTTATGACATTCTCTATCTGTAAGACATCGTCATTATTTCTTCCTTTCCTTCTTTAAACATGGCCTCTTTAGCTTTTTGAACATATTTATAAATGCTCTTTTAAAATATTTTTGTTAATTCTGTTAGTTTTCTTCCTATGAAATCTTGTCAATCTTGTCATAGACAGTTTATGTTATTTGTTTTTTGTCTTGCAGTATGAATTACATAATCCTGTATCTAAGAAGTCATTATCAAATTCAAGGTCATCTAATTTTCTCCTGTTATCTTCTGAAATTTTTGTAGTTTAGCATTTTACATTTATGTCTATGATCTATTTTGTGTTAATTTTTGTGAACAGTATAAGTTTGCATCTACTTTTTTTTCTTTTTTTTTTTTTTTTTTTTTTGCAGTTGGATATCTAAATGCTCCAGTACTGCTTGTTTAAAAGACTATCCATGCTCCATTGAATTGTATTTGCTTCTCTGTCAAAGGTCAGTTGCCAACATATGTGTAGGTCTGTTTCTGGTTTATTTATTCTACTTTGTTGATCTAGTTTTCTAATATATTGCCAGTACAACACTGTCTTGATTAGTGTACCTTTATATAATAGTAAATCTTGAAGTTGGGTAGTATCAGTCATTTAATCCTATTCTTCTTTAATATCATGTTAGCTATCTTGGTCTATTGCCTTTTCATATAAAATTTAAGATTAGTTTGTCTATATCTATAAAAGAACTTTCTGGAATTTTGATTGACATTGCTTTAAATCTGCAGATCAAGTTAGAAAGAACTGATATCTTAACATTGAATCATCTTATTCATGATTATGGAATATCTATTTATTTATTTAGTTCTTTGATTTCATCCTTCAGAGTTTCATAGTTTTCCTCATATAAATCTATGTATATATTTTTTAGATTTATTCCTAAATAATTCATTTTTGTACTAATGTAAATGGTATTAAATATTTTTAAAAAATTATTTCACCAATTATTGTGTTACTGGTGATTAGGTCTATAGAGCACCTCATGTCACTAATCCAGAAGTGCACCCTAGGATAACTATATTCCAGGTCATGATGTCTTATCCTTGCTTACATATTCTAAACTAAATTTTCTCAATTTATTTTAGAATTTTTACATTGATAGTAATGTGGGATATTGACTTTTCAGTTTTATTTTCTTATAATGTCTTTGTAAGGTTCTTTATCTAGGAAATGCTCCATTGGTGGTTTGTGTCTTTCATGAAATTTGTTCATTTTATTTATGTTGACAAATTCATAAGGTTATTCACAATATTCCAAGTATCTATAGAATCTATAGCCATGTTGTTGCTCTGATTTTTTATATTGGTAATTTATTCCTTCTCCATTTAGTTTTTACTGATCAATCCAACTAGAAGTTTATCAACTAAATTGTCTTTTTGACAAACAATTTTTTGGTTTTATGATTTTTTTCTATTTCTGTTTAATTTATTTCAGTCTGATTTTTACTGCTCTTTTCTTCAAGTTACGGTAGGTTTGCTTTATATTTTCTAGTTTTTTTAAAGGTGAAATGCATGTTATTGATTTGAGATTTTTTTCTTTAATATAGGTATTTAATGATATAAAATTTCCCTTATGTACTGCCTTATCTGCATCACACAAATGTTGATATATAATGTTTAATATATAATGATATATAATGTTTTTTTATTATATTCAACATATTTTCTAATTTCTCTCTTAATTTTTTCTGTGACCTTTTGTTATTTAGAAGGGTATTATTTAGTTTCCGAATATTTGGGGGATTTTTCAGAGATATTTCCATTATTGTTTTCTAATTTTCAACTCTAAAAGATTGAATTGACTCTTTTATATCTTCCATGTATCTACTTAACTTTTTGAATATATGCAATGCAGTTATAATAGTTGTTTTAATGTTCTTGTCTACAAATTGCCCCATCTGTATACCAATGCCAATATACTATAATTTTTACTTTAGTATGCACTGAATATAACTTTTCTTAAAGTTTATTCTGAAACATAGTTAAGTGACTTTTAAACAGTATAATATTTGTGGCACTTGCTTTAAAGTTTTATTAAGAACTAGAGCACAGATCAATCTAGACCTATTTATTTCCTACTACTAAGGCAAGACCCATTTATTTACTCTACTCAATGTCTCATGAATCATGAAGTTTTCCAGTGTGTCTGGTAAGAAAATATACTATTTCTAACTCTATGTTAGCAACAGGCATCATTAATTCATGTGGCTGTTTATTTTCCTAAACTCTTGGAATTCCTTTATATATATGTAATCATCAGTACTCAGTGGAATATTTGAGAGAGATCTTCATATCTCCACAATTCTCTTTGTATGTAGCTGGTCTTTTTGTTTGTTTGTTCTCATACTCTGTCTTTCAAATTCTAGCTGCCTTGATCTCCCTCAACTCTCCATCCCATATACTCAACTCAAGGACTTGGTTTTTCTCTGTTCCATATGCTAGAAACTCTTTCATAGCAGTAAACTGCTATAATTGCTGCATTCATCTAATTTGTTTTCCATCTCTCAGTGATCTCCTTCATTTATTATCTGTTGTCCAGTTTCTTAAGAACTTTGCTTTATATATATTGTCTATTTTTTTCAGGTAGGGAAACAAATTCATACCCATCTTATCCAAAAATTGAAAATGCAAATATTTTAATTGAAATTTTATAGAATGATGGATTTTATCAAGAGTATTTTAGCAGTGAGCTCATTGAACCAATTTAACTGTTTAAGAAATTTCTTATGAAATACTATTAAGCAATTTCCATTTTTTATTTTAGCAAAATATATTTCATCAGGGTTCATTATTCTTCTATGTAAATCATAATTAAGATTTGATTTATCAATCATTTTATCCCCATGCAAAATTAGCTATAACAGCTTATGCCACTGTGAGTTTTATTTTGTGGCGATTAGTTATACCTAGTCAAAGTTTTGCATGTCTAAATCAGGAAGATTTAATTTTCAAGCATTTTTTGCTCATTTCAATTCTTATTTTTTTTTGTTAAGACACAGTCTCACTGTGTTGCCCGGGCTAGAGTGCTGTGGTGTCAGCCTAGCTCACAGCAACCTCAAACTCCTGGGCTCAAGCAATCCTTCTGCCTCAGCCTCCCAAGTAGCTGGGACTACAGGCGTGTGCCACCATGCCCAGTTAAATTTTTCTATATATTTTTAGTTAGCCAGTTAATTTCTTTCTATTTTTATTAGAGATGGGGTCTCATTCTTGCTCAGGCTGGTTTCGAACTCTTGACCTTGAGTGATCCTCCCGCCTCAGCCTCCCAGAGTGCTAGGATTACAGGTGTGAGCCATCACGCCCGGCCTTTCTTGCTCATTGATATACTTGGTTAGTAAAGTTGTAGCCATTGAGAAATTTTAATTTGTCATTTCAGTAACATGTATTCTGATCTACTTGATTAATGATATTATAGACCTATTTTTTTTAAAATTATCCATTAGGAAACTATCCATTAGTAAAGACTATGAGAGAGTAAGAATGATAAAGAGAGAACAAAAGACACAAAGGGAGAATTAAGAATGAATCAAGGAAAGGGAAGAGAGGGAGAGAGGGAAGATTGTGAAAGAAAATATCTATTTGCTACTACATACTGACTGCTAAGCTAAGTATTGGCAGGGCTTCTACCTTTGGCTTCAGAGCACCTGAGGAAGTACATGTATTTTTGGACTAAAATTATACAATGTTCTCCACTAATCTAAAGTTGATGTCCAAACCTTTTATATGCCTTAAAAAGATCTGCATTATATGGTTCATTTTTTCCCCTTCAGGCTGTACCCTGATTCTTCCCTCACTAAAGGATACATATCCCCAATGAAATACCATTTCTCACATGACATTACTTTCTTAGAACATTCTATAATCTCCGCCCTCCTTCCCCTTTGTTGATAGTTTCCTATTTATCTCACAGCTCTCAGCTTGCAGCAATTTCCTTTGGGAAACTGTCCCTTACCACTCTCCACTCAAAAGACTGGATTTAGTGTCCCCAGTATATATCACCACAGTACCTTGAATTTTCCTTATAATATTAGGTACAATATTATATTGTGTGCTTCCCAGTTATTTATTGGTATTATTTTTAGATTGTGCAGTCTATATGGGCAGAGCTTTCCTCATCTTCCTCAATGAGCAGTTAGCACCTAATGAAGCAACCGGCCCAGAACAAGTCTTAAAAAATTTATTTATTTACTTAAATTTACTTCTCATTCTTTCACTTGACATTATGTTTCTAAGACTCAAGGAATATCTTAATATTTGCATTGTTATGATCATATTGCATCATCACTCAAATTGTATTCTAATTAAGTTAGGCAAAATAGAGTGAAGGTTTACACCCACAGAAAAGCTATTTTTTTTTTTAAAGACACCTAACTTGTTAAAGGGAAGAAATAGTTCTTGTTATTTTAATTACTATGTCTTCTCCAGATAGCAAGGTGATCTATTAGGATACAAAGTATGGATTTCAATGAAACAGCCATTTACAAAGGATCCTCCCCTTTGGCACATATTTATTGGGTTAATCAGTCAGTGTTCCAGAAAACTGCATGTAGCTAAGGTGGTGCCACCACTTTCCTTCAAGAGGTTTGTAACACTAATGAGTATTGATGACATCAATGTATGAGTCACAAAGAAGCTGGTAATTTAAGCTCTAAATCTAGAGAGAAGAAACCAATGTGATTAAAAGGAAAGAAAATTAACTTCCCAATGTTAAGTGTGTTGCTGCTTGTTCCTGAATAAGCCTCATTTTTTACACATCCATAATTCTCAGTTACCATGATTCAGGAAGTAATGAAGGTGTAAAGGCAATCTTATGAATGGAGCGTTGGAGAATTAGAAAGTGCTGTATGTCTTCAGGTGTGCATAATACATTCATCCAGCCTGAATCACAATATTACCAACATATATTTAACCCAAGTTCCCATCACCTCAAAGACATCTCTATTGAAAATGTTACTTAAGAGAGAATCTGTAAGGCCAAAAGACTGATGCTGTGTTTAATTCTTTGTTTTAAATTTGTAGGTATGTTCTTTTTCCATCATTTTAAAATTATGAACACAGCTTAATAAAATAAAAGTAAAGTTTCAATGCAGAAAGTCCAGGCATCGGCCAACACATAAACATTCTTTTTTGGGCAGGGTTGGGCGGAGAGTGAGTGGGCATTGAGCTTTCCTGGTACTCCTGAAACCACTTCTCAGAGGCAGCTATGCTTCTCTAACACACATGAAAACAGCTTTTCTACAGTATGAACCATGAATGGTGACTTCTCAATATTGAACTTCAGGTTTACTATCTGTTTTAGTCAAAATGGCTGAGTTCTGACATCTGGAAAAAGAAGCAGTACTGCTGGATCCTGGATACTTACAAACTATTTTTATTATGATATTTCTGGCAACACACACTGCATACATATTCATGGCTTTGGAAATGCTTCCTATTTCTATAGATTCATTCCTCATTTGCAGGTGTGATTATGGATTCATGAATGCAGCTAATCACTTTTAATATGTACAGCAATCCAGCCACTGCATTGAAATTTTCCTTGATTTTTTGATGAAGCTATGGCCCTGAAGGAAGCTCACTGAATTATATAATCCTGAATAGCCTTTAGGAATAGAGAGAGCAGTGTATAAAAGTTGGTTTATTTGGAGGTTATTCCTGATTATACTTCAGAAGAACTGTAGGAGACTCTCGCTTACACTCCCAATGGCTCAGCCCACCCCCCTCCACATGCCATGCATGAGCACCCACACGTACATTCTAGCACCTCCTATATTTTAGAAACAGAAGATGTGGCATGAGCACAGTCTCAAATTGATATCCCTTTTAATTGAGAAACAATAGAATCTTTTATTTTCCCCAGGTTAATAAGATTCTCTCTTTCCATAAAGTTCAATCAAAACCATTGCAGGATATGTGCAAAACCATCACCTCATTTTATGTTTCAGCAATCTGTTTCTTAATTTTATCAAGAAAAAAATAGAAAGTTACCTTTTCTCTCACTTATGATCAATGTGGGTATAAAAATTGATTTGGTGAGTATGTATCTCAACAAAGGGGCAGCACCCAGAGAAGCTTTTCCCCTTTATCCATGCTGCACAAAAGAATCCTTACAATAGTTGGAATTCTAAGAATGAAAAGTACCCCAACAGCATAGAAATTAGTCCTCTGGTATCAAAGGAAAATGAGAGAACCTTCCGTGATTCGGTGACTTTATGACACCACAGTGGATGCAGCTCCTCCTGTTGGGTGCTGGGCAGCACCTGAGCCACATTGCTGCCAAAGGAGTTTCAGCCACCACAAACTCCAGGCTCATTAAAAGTGGCTGGAGGCAAGAGACATCAACCAGCATAATTGAATGGCTCTAGTGATTGCTTCCCCCAGGTGCAGTTTCCAGTCATTTCACCTGCTTTCAAAGGTAACTCAACTTGGCTTCTCATCCTGGCTCCTTTTATGACAAGTCCCTTGAGCAAACCACACTTTCCCATGATTTTCCCCACAACTATGCCTCTTGGATTCCAGTATTCACTCCGTTCTTCTCTATACTCCTGTCTAATTTCAGTCTTACTAGATTCTGTATCATGCCAGACATGAGACCTCCAATACAAAAATCCTGGACAGAGAAAACAGAAAGGTGATATGCATGAATTTGATGCCTCTTTTCTGGGAAAACTCATGGATTTTGACACAATTATTAATTTTAACATTTATGGTATTGATTTTCCTAATGTTTCCCTAAGTTTCTGCACATAGAAAACCCCCATTTTTTTTGGTTTTGATTTTGTTGTTGTTATTTCAGGGTAAGCAAACTAGAATCACAAAGTTTAGTTAATTGCCTAGAGCCACACTGTTAGTAAATGATGGAGTCAAGACTTGACTCCAGAGACTGGATATTAAATTACTTTATACTGAATTCAACTGAGCTAGTCAGAGGATGTCACTAAGAAACAGACTGGATGCTACTCACAAAGGATGGACAGTAAGCAGGAAGTTAGCATACAAAACTCTGTCAGTATGTAGTCAGATCCCAGCCACTAGGTAGTACTTACATATCAGAACCACTATTCCTAGTTTGGGGTGCTGGGAATAGTGAAGCTGAATCCTAGTCTAGAGGAATTGTATGCCATGATCAATAAAAGGACTCCGGTACAAAGGAATAAAACAGATGTTAAATTTCCAAAATAGGGATGTGGTAAAGGACTTCTTTGTGATGAGTCCTATAAATTTGGAGATTTCTTTGAGCCCTTTTCCCCGGATCAGGATTTACCATTGGAACTTACAAGAATAAAAGTGTGATTAAGTGCAAAGAAGGGTTGAAAATACTATTAACAAAAACAATTCATACACTGTATAGAGATTTTTCCCAAGTCATATCAGACTTGCTAGCATGCGAGATCCTTTGAAACAACAGCACCGGCAAGGACAATCTTTAATTCATCTTTATATCATTCAGGACTTAGTTCTGGAATGATTGCAAGCTTGATTAAATGCCCAAAAGTCTATGGTTTTATACTATGTGGCAGATCGCTAAAGTACATCATAAGATGCCTTTTTCTCCTTTTTTTTTTTTTTTTGCAATATAATAATTTTAGACTTTGAGAATTGGGAGATTCTCATGTTTATCATGATGATGACCAGCTGACAGAATAGAGAAGAAAGAACTTAGCTCCATGTATGACCTCTACTAAACACAGATTCACCTAGCAGGTAAGAGTGTGGACTTGAAAGACAGATTGCCTGTGTGCAAATCACTGCTCCACATTTACTGGCCATTAATGTGATTTGGGGATGCTTGCTGAAGCTTTGTGTCTATGATTTTCCATAATTGTAAAATGGAAGTTATTAAAGGTATCTATCTCATAGGGTTGCTTTGAGGATTAAGTAGTAGATAATGTGCGTACTAAGAGTCTGGCACATAGGAAGCACTCAGTATGTGTTATCTATTATTACAATAGTCACAAAATAAGTATCAGTTGACTTACTTCCTCTCACCTTTGTATGCAAAGATAAGACATGTAAAAAATCCATATAAATTAGTGGTCCCCAACCTTTTTGGCACCCGAGGCCATTTTCATGGAAGACAATTTTTCCACTGACTGGGGGATGGGGGATGGTTTTGGGATGATTCAAGCACATTACAATTATTGTACACTTTATTTCTATTATTATTACATTGTAACATATAATGAAATAATTATATAACTCACCATAGGTTGGGGACCCCTGATATGAATGGCAAATGAAAATAGAAGAATTGTATATCCCCCAGAGAGAAAGTAACTCATAGTTCTCATAATCATTCATAACTTTCATTGCTTTTATTAGAGATTGAACATGGTAGAAGCACATAGAAAGGAAAAAGTCTCAGCCCTTGAAGTAGCAAATGAAGACTTACCTTTCTCAGCTATATGAAGAATGCAGCAATCACTAAGCTAACTAATTTTTTTTGGCTTGTTACTGTCAACCTTTGCAAGAACCTCCACTAAAATGGCACTATGGACAATAACAACTTTCCCAAATTTGTATTGCTTTCAGTGGATGGTAAAATAAATAATTAATAGATAGCCATATCTTCCCCCAAAAAGAGATTATCATTATAAATGTGGAAACTCAGAGTAATTGTCTTAAGAAAAAAATATAAAAACTATATATATTTCCCAGTTCTCATTTAAGTTTTCCAAAAACTAATTGTACAAACTAAGTAAAATATTGTTAATCTCTAAAATGTTTGAAAATAATTTATTTCATTCTCCCAATATTAAAAAGTTTTGACTAACTTTGTTGCTTCCTCCCACAAACAAATGCCAAGCTCTAGACAAGATCAACAAAAATAAACCCAAAAATTAGTGCATAAAAATATAAAGACACAAAAAACGAGCCAGAAAACACCAAATCTTTAAAATGCACATTGCAAGGTTACTTGCAATAATATAGAAAATATAATATATGCATAAAATTGAAAACCTTTGATACAATTCACTAAAAAAATTGGAACCTGTTTTATGTACCGAACTCTCTTGGTTAGGCAGAATAATGGCTCCCAAAATATCATCCAATTGCTAGAACTTGTGAATAATTTACCTTATATGGCAACAGGGAGTTTGCATATGTGATTAATTTAAAGCTCTGGAGATGATGCTGGATAATCTGGGTAGGTTCAGTATAATTACAGGGATCCTTATAAAGCTGAAGCAGGAGACTAAGAGTCAGAGAAGTAGACTGTGACAGCAGGGACAGAGGTCAATTGATGTAACTACTGAGATGAGGCCAGGAGCAGTGGGATGCAGGCATCCTCCAGAAGCTGGAAAAAAAAAAAAGGATTATCCCTTAGATTCTCCAGAAGGAAACACAGCAACACTGACACCTGAATTTTATTTAGCCCAGTGAGACTCTGGTCTTTCAGAATTATAAGTGAATAAATGTGTGTTCTTTAAGCTACCAAGTTTATGGTAACCTGTTACACCTAGAAGAGGAAACTATTAAATATAATATATTCTTCACTAACATGATTCATTTTCGTTAGGATCAGATGATTTGAAGATGCAAGATGTGCACATGTAGGACTGCGAGGTATATAAAATATTTAGTTTCAAATTGCAGGGTACAAACAAAGCATGTTTATAGTGGTCAACAGAGAGGCAGATCAATCCTGGATAGAATCAGCAAGAAATTCTGAAGGTAGATAAAAAATGCAATATACAGATAAAAACTAAATCCCTGCTGAACTGGAAGTGTCTACAGAACCTAATGTCATCATGATAAAATCAGTTCCAAAATAAAAAAAAAAAGAAGCCTACATTTATGAGACTGCAGATTACTTACTGATTATAATGTTAATATTTTCACAAAAATCCTAATAATTGGATATTTCCCCTTTATACTGACAGGTAAGTCATTGTCATTGCCTATTTTTGCTACTTCTCCACATTTTATAATTTAACATGCTAAAAAAAACACTCTTGGTTGTAATACTACTTATCCAAATCCTCAATCCAAATGACAACTTTGTCTCTATTTTAAATAAAAGCATCATACAAATTTCCAAAACCTGTATTCACTTAACAACTTCTCAAGAAGACTCTCTTCAAGTCAACTGGGATGATTTATTGAACACCAAGTCTCTTTGGAAAAAAAAAATCAATTTTTAACTTGTAGTGTAACTAAAACATACACATAACATATTTGGCAATAAATTGATTGATGGTCAGATGAGATCAATGAGGATGCTTGGCAAATTAAACTAGATCATCAATTTGAGTCATTGAATAATTTGTTAACTGATAGATCTGCTCAGTTCATGCCTTGTTGACTTGCAGACAGTATACCATATGAGGCAACTGATAAAAATGATGGTTTGGGCAATCAAGGCACATATAATGATTGAAAAAACAAAGGAAAAAATTGTCTGCCTATGAACAATGTAGAGAAATTAGAGCTGTATATTTCAGACTGTGCAGATACTGGCCATATGTTGAGGTTTCAGGTCTGATCTAAAAGCCTTTTGCATTGATACCTATCCCAATTTCTAGTATTATTAGTGACCATTGGATTAGGGGGGCAGAGAATGTGTTTCTAACCACTGCTATCCTTTCCTTTCCAGAGAACTCAGCTAAAGTTCTTAGCTCAATTGTCTTCTAAGTTGCTTTGACAACTTCTTTTGCTTTCTTAGCTCTCTATGATGGAATTGTAATTTGAGATATATTTTCAGCTTTCAGCCACAATCAAAGTGTCAGAAGCTAAGAGAAAGTTGAAAATTACCTATTCATTTCCTCGATCTTGGGATGTGGATAAAAATCATTTGTTTTACACTCTCTGAAGATGCGTTTGGTAGTATCTAACCATGATACAGATGTGAATCAAACAGGGATGCTTCCATGCCCACAGGCTCTGGAAGTAAGCTTAGTTTTTACTTACTCTCCGACAGGAAATCCCTTTAAACTCATTATTCAGATTTCAATTTTGAATTTTCAGCTAATTACTCATAGCAATATTTGCACTCCATAGTAAATGACTTGGCATTGCTAAAACTCTCACCCATTCTCATATTGCTACAGAAATAAAATACCCTGTAAAGTTGAATGATCATGGAAGACATTAAAAACCACCCAAAGTCATGCACCTGAGACACAGAAAACATCATATATTTTGTAACCCTAAATGTTCTTTTCATCCAGTTTTGCTGTTTTCACTAATAAACTGTGTTTATGCTGCCTATTAGAATTATCTGATGAAAGTACTAAATAAATACATATAGGCAACATCACTGAGTTATTTAGGCAACATCACTGAGGATAAGTCCAGGCTGTTAAAATGTCAAACATCTGGAATTTCTGTGCAAATTGACCTGGACCTTCCAGAAATGTATGCTCCAAATCTTTATACAGTTATATATAAAAGTCAGGATGATCTGACATTTGTTTATGACTCTTCATATACAAATGTGGATTTTAAATTTCAAAGTTTTATAAATGCCAAACATGCTTTAAGAAAGCCCTTGATACTGCAGTGGTCTTGATATTTTATATTTTAATATCTTGAAGCAACACGAGCAGCACAATAGATATAAAGTTAATAATTTTCATAATATTTATCATATTTTTACTTATTCTCATACTCTCATGCAAAAAAATTGGTAAGAAAATGGATCTTTTTTCTGTAGATTTATAAAGGATGTAATTTTACACATAAGCACAAGAGAACAAAATAAGGATTTAAGTTCAAGATTCTCTGAATTCATTATATTGTTGAGGTAAACACGTTGATGTAGCTCATTAAAAAGAAAGTAGAGTGGATCATTAAAATCCTTCCAAAATTTATCCATTTATAGACAAATCCATCTGTACTGACAGTCGTTCAGTTACATGTTTTTCCATAAACATGTGTAAATGTAGCAAGATTTAAATTGTTTCTCTACAATAAAAACACAATTTTGTTCTAGTTTCCTGATTGTATATTATACTCTTTCTGAAGATTTGTGTTTGGTCCTTTGAGTGGTAATTGGCATTCATCTCTCATATGCAGTTTTATATCATGTGCCTTTTTCCCAGTGCATTGAATTTGGCTATGAAAAATACAATATTCTTAGAATCCAATATTCACAGTTTGGGGATGATAAACTTGAAGGAATATTAATTTGTACTTGATATGTATCTCTTGTAGCTTAACCTAATTAGTTATTTTTTGTTTCCTCAAGAGTTAGCACAAGAGGTTTCCCAAAATTTCTCTGAAGAAAGTGAAGACAGCATGGATATTATGGGCAAGTAAAAAGAATACAGTGACATGGAGGAGACGCCATCCAAAGCTGGAAAAAAGAAATAGAATAGAATCATTATCTTAAAGTAGCTGTTATGATTTTCCCACAAGAACATTTTCTCCTTGCCCAGGTAGCATGCCTCAGCAAACTGAATCCTCCAACTTTTGCAAATGAATTAAGATCAGTAAACTGAAAAATATATATATACCTGACTGCTTTGAAGATAGGACACTATAAGATCCAATAGCAACCCATTATTAATAAAAACAGAGCCTAATTATCAAAAATACTTATTGTAAATAATATATTTTGAAAAGGAAATGAAATTTACATCTCTTTGTGCCCATGTGTACCCATCGTTTAGCTCTCACTTATTAGTGAGAACATGGTGCTTGCTTTTCCATTCCTGAGATACTTCACTTAGGATAATGGCCCCAGTTCCATCCAAGTTGCTGCAAAAGACATTATTGCATTCCTTTTAATGGCTAAGTAGGATCCAATTGCATTATGCAGCAAACAAATTATAAGAAATGAAGATAAAATTTTATGAAAAAAATAGATTAAAAAATCAGTAAAGACACAGTGTATATGAACAACATTATTAAGTGAAGAACTAATTGACAAATATAGAATAGCAGCTAAACTATGAAACACAAATTATTTTAAGAGAATACAAAATATTAACCAAAATTTGCCATATGTTCAGCCATGAAAACATATCTCAAAAAATGTAATGGTCAAAATGCATAGAAAGCCGACCACAATTAAACTAGAAACTAGTAAAAGAAAGATAATTTTAAAATTCCCAAATATTTTTAAATCAGTAAAATAATGCATGGCTCAAATATAATAATCATCATGTAATTAGAGAACAGTTTGTACTGAATTATAATGAAAATGGCATATTATAATATGTGAGATGTAGCAAATGAAGACAGAGGGAAATTTATTGCTTTCAATGTATACAACAGAAAAGAAGGTATGTTAATCCCTAATAATCATATTTTTTCACTATAAAGGGAGAAAAGAATAGCAAATTAGAAGCAAAGTAAAAAGAAGATAGAAAAAATAAATAAATGAGAGAATGGAGATGGATAAAATAGCCCACAAACTGAGGATACCAAAAATCAACATAGCTAAAAATTAGTTTTTTTGAAATGTAATAAAATTGACAAATTCACAATAACAAGAAAAAAATATAAAGAATAATATATATGAAATCAAAAATTTATGAGTACCAGACAGGAAATGGTAAATAAACTTTAAAACAGGTCAACAGAAGTTTGCAAATCTGAATAAAAGTAAAATAATAAAGAATGGAATTAGCAATTAAACATAAGAAATTGAAAAAATCCTTGGAAAAATACAGGCTCAGATGACTTTATAAGTGAATTCTACCAAAAACTTAAAAAATAATGTTACATCAATTTTTTCCAAAATTTTCCAGAGAACTGACCAATGGATACTTCCCAATTCATTATATGAGGTCAGTATTACTCTGACACCAAAACCAGACAGAGACATCACAGGAAAAGGTGAACAATAAACCAATATTCCTCATGAATACAAAATTAAATATTTTCAACAAAATATAAATAAAAAGCAGCAAACATTAAAAAATCATTACAAACCATGACCAAGCAGGATTATCATATGAAAAATATTGCATTGTCCACTGAAAAGAAGTGGATTTTGTACTATGTGAATTATACCTCAATAAAGGTGATTACTGTTTTTATATCCAGTTCATAGGTAATATTAGGGAATTGATAGAGCAAAAGAATAGTACATAAGACTTCATTATCATCTGTATAATGCTTTTGTAAAGCTAGAAGTATTCAAACATATTTAAATATTTCAAAATATTTTTTAAATAATACTGAAGGAAAATATTTCTGTAGTCTTGGAAGGTGTGATTATTTTCTGAAAATGGCATAAGTAATGTTTCTATTAATACTAGGAAACATTGGCAATTTAAATATTTAAAATTCCTATGTGGATACAACACTAAAAATAAAATTAAACAAATGGCTATCAAGGTATTCATTACAACCTGCTTCTCATGAGTCTTTTTCTACATGGGGCCATATTCATCCAGCTGCTCCCTTGCAACTAGGCCTCTGGGTGGGATTTAGGTTTCATTACACAATTGAATTTAGGGAAGAACTCAATTCAACTCCCAGTTAAATATAGAGTAGTACCCAAGACAACATGGTTCCTGTCTGAGCTATGGAGCGATTGTTTTCTAATCCAGCAAGTGGCTTTCAGATTAGACAGGAGTGGTGGCATGCATGGCAGTCCAGTTTGGTGGCATGCTTCTTACAGTCACCCATTCAGCTCAGAATGTATGATGTTCCGCAAGCCCTGGCAATAATTCTAGAAGCCACATAAAACCCTGCAAGCCATCCTTTTCTCCTTTATCTAGGGTTGATTCTTTCTTCTGTCACTCAATTCTGAATTATATGCTGTGGAAAAAATATGATTTAAATCACATGACAGAGAGTCACTATTTTTAGTATATAAAGAAATTTTATAAATCAATGAACAAAAGGCGAATACCGTAGTTGAAAAGAAGCAATTTACTTAAGAATATATATTTTTAATAATTTAGCACATGAGAAGATATTTAATCACACTAAAAAATTCAAATTAAAGCAACAATGTGTTATCATTTTTTACCTTTTAAATTGGCAAAAATAGAAGGATACTATAACCATTATGAGCAAAAGTATAAAGAAGCAAGCAATATTTTATAGTGTTATCACTATAAAGGTAGATAGTAACTTATGAAGAATTCAGTAATATTCTGGGACATTTCAGATAATATACAGTTCTATCCAGAAATTTCATTTTTAGGAAATTATATAAATATTTCACTCTCTGAAACCTGTACCCTTAAGCATGCAACAGACCATGGTAGCTATTCATTCAATAGTTGTTCACCCTATTTATGAGAAAGTTATATTTATTTACCCAAGGCTCCCTACAACATTATTGAAAAATATAAATGGTAGGAAATAACCAAAATATAAACCAATAGGGAATTAGTTAAATTATTTAGAATATACTAAAATATTATACAAATATTAAAAAGAATGAAGTAGGTCTATTTATGTACAAACATTTGCTAAATAACTAGTTTGTATACCCAGCGACTTAGGAGGCTGAGGCAGGAAGATAGTTTCAGGCCAGGAGTTCAAGACCAGCAAAGAAAACACAGTGAAAACCCTGTCTCTAAAAATTTTTTTTTTATTAGCCAGGAATGGTGGTGTGGCTGTAGTACTAGCTACTTGGGAGGTTGAGGCGGGAGGATCATATGTTCCCAGGAATTTCAGGGAACATATTTCAGGGAACAATCATAGCTGCAGTGAGCTATGATTGAGCCATTGAGCTCCAACCTCAGGGACAGAATAAGACTCCATCTCAAAAATTTTAAAAAAGGCTAGTTGGTATAATATAATCCAATTTTTGGTCAAATTCAGAAGTCATAAAGGAACGTATTAGCACATTTTATTATTGCAAAATTTTAAAATCTTATACAGCAATAAACATGCACATATCAAACTCCTCAAAAGAAGAAATAAATAGTAATAAAATATGAGCAACTAATTGTGATAAATGTATTTTCAGACTATATGGCAGATAAAGGATTTATGTCTAAAAAAGTATTTTTTGAAAGTAGTAAAAAGTGTAGATCCTAGCAAGATGATAAGTAGATGTCTCTGAATTCTTCCTCTTCCTAGCTGTCTTTTGTCTTTTACCTAGAGTGAGACTATCACCTGAATAGACACACAAGCGACAACTTAAGAGGCCAATGTAACAGGTCCTCTACAACCCCAGGGAAACAAAGACAACGGATATACAGTTCTTTAATCCTGGTTAGATATGAGGGTGCTAAAACAGAGAGGAGGCTCCTCTGGCTTTGAGATCAAGTGTAAAGCTTTCAAGAGGGCCACTATTATTCCATTTGGGATCTGCTTGCAAATTAGAAAAAAGCCAGCTAAACTTCATCCTTCTTGGACACATAACATAGCCAGAGGAGCATGAGCTGGTTTTCAGTCCAACTCACCCTGTCAGTGGTCATTCTTATGCAGTGTGACAACTGCACAACCATAGATGATATTCTTGGCCATGGATTCCACTGAAAGGGCTTAAGAGATGACAGAATGTTGTTGATCTTCTTAGGGAGGGTTTCCCTGGGGTGCTCACATATGCTTCTGGAAAGGACTATAGCTGCTGACCTGTGAACACCTGGAGACAAACCATTTATTGCATTGCTTTCAGTTCCCTGGTTTACCACCAGTGCACAAGTATAGAAACTATTGTGCTTGCCTCCAATCACTAGAGGCCTACCTTGCAAGCTGAGGCTACACAAAACCTTGAGCAAGCAAACAGAAATAGCAATCTAAGACAGACAATAAAGACCCAGAGAAAAGGACAAAATGGACACCTAAAACAAGTAAATAAAACTGATAAAAGACTCAGGTGAGATTTTCTACTGAAATACAGAAGGAAGTCTCAATTTTTTAAAAGTAAAGAATAAAATATGTTCATAACATTCTTTTAAAACAATTTTATAATTTAAAATTCAATCAAAAAAAGAGGATAATCAATATTGAGAATTAGTGCATTAAAATGTAAAGTGCAATGTCAAAATGTGAAAAATTGAAAAAAAAATAGAACAATTAATGGGAAAGATGAAAAACTTGCAGAATAGTTTCAGAAAATGTAATGTGCAAATGTGGACATTCCAGCATGAGCAAAAATAATAGAAGAACAACTAAGCAAATAAAAGAACAAAAGATGATTTATATTTGTAATAAGAAGATCATATTCTTCATCTTGAAAAGGCTCATTGCAATTCAAGCAAGATTAATTTAAAGAAAATAGACTTAGATACATCAATTTGAAATTCCTAAATAATAGATATAAGTAGAGAATTTCCAAAACTTGCCAACAGAAAGAACAAACTTCTTAGCAGGAGATTTTTCATATCCAGCCAGAATTAAGATGACCAAGTAACATTTCCTAGTTGATTGCAGTAGTTGATCATCGAGTTTCACGGTCTACTAAGAGAAAATGATTTGTCTTTCAAGAATCCTATAGCCAAACAAAATATTATTCCCCCATCAAAAAGGACAGATCTAACCAAATTTTAGACTGCCAGGGTATACTTGATACATTCTTTTAACTATGTAAAAGTTGAATAAGAAATTGTCCTAAAAAATAAAGAAGATAATAAGCACAAACAACTATATCTGTATGCATATGTACATGAGACTGCATATGCGTGTGTGCATAGGCATAGGACAAGTATTCAAAACCAATTTTTGATTACTTTCTCTACTAAGTAATCACCTTGGGATGGGCTCAATCCACTTGGTGGCAAATAAAGAATTAAAGGTAGCAAGAGCCACTTGCTAAAACAAGCTAAATCACAAAATCTGCTACTCCCAGTCCCAGAGTTTCCTCCTACATGACTTAAGTCTACCAGCAGTTGTTCATGGATGCTGATATGAATCATACTATATTAGATAAAATAGTTCTTTAGCAACCAAGAAGTTCCCAAGCTGCCAGGCTTCAAAAATTCTTGTTATTTCTATCACCAAAGAACTGACTGAAATTTTATCTTTTGTCTGAAGCCCTCCCTTACTTCTCATTGGAATTATGCTAAAGGAGAGCTAGTTAGACCTCCAATGCAGTATCCCCTACAGCCTGTTTTGTCTTTTGCATACAACTTATCTTAACCAACCATCACTGACTTGGGGGAAAAACCTGCAATCAAGGCTACTGGGAGTGGGATCTGCACTTGGAATTCCCCTTTCATTTAGTTGAACTCTATGTTCTTTATTCACCACTTTTTAAGTGAAAATTGTAAATCAGCTGTGGTATCCTCCCCCGTAGCTTTCTATTTTTCTTAATTCTCCCTATTTCTAATAAATAAACCTATTGTTTTTCCTTAAGAAAAAAATAGCTTTTCTTTCTTACTACCCTTTCCTTACAAAAAATGTTATGTAACCATTTACAGAGCAAAGAGATGTATGGAGAACAATACTACCCTGAAATTGAAAGTTTTAAGTTATTTCAAGAAACTCGGAATTTAGAAGGTTGGGAAAGTAGGCAGAGACAATGCTACATGTTCACATCATTTCTTGTCTGTGTGTGTGAACACAATATTTTACAGACATCTTGCCAATTAGGTGAGAGCCATATGATTAATTCAGTTCGTTGAAATGTGAGTGGAAGTGAGGCATAAAAACACATTCTTTGAAGCTTCAGCTCCTTCCCTTTGCCCTAACAACTGAAGAAGCCACATGTTGAAATGGTAGAATCAAAAGATGCAAATCCCCCACTCAGAGGGAGCCTCCCTTTAGAGCTGCTAAAATGCCTACAGAATTAGCATAAGTGAAAAACAAACTTTAATATGCTGAACAATTGTGATTTGGGTATTTTCCCTCAGAGCATAGCCTCATCTATCCCAAATAACACAGGAGACAAAAATTAGGAAAAGTGAAGAAGTTAATGATTTCTAAAGCTTTTATCTTGGGTGGTGATCAGAGATCCTTCACTTCTTTGTATTAAAATAATAAAGAACAACATATTAAATTATGATTATTCAAAATGGAAAGATAAGTACTACCATATTGAAAAGCATAGCAGAACATAATTAGCCAGCAAAAAAGGAGAATAATACAAGTATATTAAAGCCAGAAAAATAATAAAAAAGGAAAAGAAAACAACAGGGAAGTAAAATAAATAGTCAACATAAAAGAAAATGCAAGTAATAAAAACAATTATATCATTTATTACACTAAATGTAAGCAGGCAGAATTTCCTGATTAGAGATGGATAATTGTTAGAATGAGTAGAAACAAAATCTTCACATATGTTGTTTACAAAAAATAAAATAAAATAAAGTGATAAAAACAACTTAGAAATAAGAGATGGGCAAAAGATTCTTAAACAACTATAAAGAACAGAAATAGTCCTAGAAATATTTACAGCACAGTGGAATTTATGGAAAAAGCATTCAACAAGGGAAAAATACACAATACATAATGATTCAAAAAGTTTAAATTTTTAAGAAAATGTAACAGATTTAAATCTTTATACATTGGTCAGGATGTCAAATAACTATATAAAGCAAACTTTCTAAAGATAATTTACTTCTGAAAAATAATTTTAATTGAGAGAGTTCAACACATCTCTTTCTGAATTTTGACAAATCTCATTTACCAAAATAGAATAGCTACAGAGGATTTGAATGTTCCAATCACTACTAACAAGCTTAAATATTTCACACATGAAATAATTCCTTACACTCATGAAGTAATTCCTTATAT
Organism: Microcebus murinus; assembly: GCF_040939455.1. Classification (NCBI taxonomy): domain Eukaryota; kingdom Metazoa; phylum Chordata; class Mammalia; order Primates; family Cheirogaleidae; genus Microcebus; species Microcebus murinus. The sequence goes on along the minus strand of NC_134105.1, from coordinate 57,061,379 downwards.
CCATGGAACAAGCATAAAAAATAAATCAGCCACTTGACCAAAAACAAATTTAATTTTGGTTTAATAGAGAATTCATAAGCTATATTTTGATGAAAATACATAAAATTTTCATGAATTATTAAAATGTGACCCCAAAAAGTTCAACTTCTAGAAAACATTCTCCTACAAAATCCTTGTATAAATAAGAAAAATAAAACTATAAATTAATAATAAGTTATATGAAAAAGTACAGTTTGAAGAAAAAGCTATGAGATTTGGAGAACTCAAAATAAAACATATACCTTGAATGCTTTCTTTATTATAATTAAATAATAAATAACAATTATAGCTACCATATACCACATGTTTACTGTATTAGGTATTGATCTAAGACCTTATTATTAACTCTTATTACAAACTTGAGATAAATGCTATTATTATTCCCTTTGTACGGACGAGGAAATTGAGGCACAGAAAAGTTAAAAAATCCATTCTCCATCACAGAGTTAGCAAATAGCAGAACTAGCATTGAAGTCTAGGTGGCCAGTAGTCCATATTCATAAATATTATGCTGCCCTAAATATTAATCATGAGAAGCAGGGGAGGACAAGATGAGAAGAACTAAAAACAGTACAAAAGAAGCCAAAAGTATATAAATAATAAATTTCAAAACTGAAATTCATAACTGGGAAAAAACATATTAGAAAAGCTTAGCACAACAAAGCTAAGTTTTTGGCAAGAGTAGTAAAATAGATAAAACTGTTATATGCCTAATACATAACCCAATTTTACAAAAGCTTAGCTTTTGATCAATTAATTCCATTTATAGACATTGTGCTAACTGCAAACTGTACAATCATGGTAGATGTGTGCATCTCTCAGGACCCGTTATAATTTAAACTTTTGATAACAATTTAAGTAAATTGTTTGGGGGTTGGATGGTAGCTGATTAAAGCAGTGATGTCATAGACACACAACAAAACTCTTAACGTAGAGTAATGATAATGCAGATCTACAGTTACTGCCATCAAAACGCACCCACACATTTTTGGATAAGTTGTTCAGGTACCTAATGTCATTTAAACTGTAATTACTTAGCGATTGCTATGTACATAAAAGAAAATATCTAAAAGGATTTGTATAATTAAATTTTTAGGTTTTTTTTTTGTTTGTTTGTCTTTGCTATCTTCTTTTTAATTCATTTTAGAGTTTTGAATGGCTTTTCAGTGTTAATATTACTTTTATAATTAAAAACACTTTTTGGCCAGGCGTGGTGGCTCATGCCTATAACCCTAGCACTCTGGGAGGCCAAGGCAGGAGGATTGCTGGAGCCCAGGAGTTTGAGGTTGGTGTGCTAGGCTGATGCCAAGGCTCACTCTACCCCAGGCAATAGAGTGAGACTCTCAAAAAAAAAAAAAAAAAAAAAAACCAAACAAACAAAAAAACCCCACAAAAACAAACAAGAAAAACCTTTTCACTTTGAACAACAGAAAATATGAATTCTGGGTATTTTAATAAATGAGAACAAACACTTTAAATTATATACTTATCACTTAGTTTTAGGAAACATTATAAAAGAAAAGGTTCAGTTTGGATTCAAAATCATGAATGAGACATTAGGCAGAACTTTTTGCTTCGTAGCAATTTAGTCCATTATCTGCTTATAACAAATGCAAAAGAAAGGGAGATACTTGGTTCTTTGTGGAATAACAATTAGGAACTTCCTAATAATTGAGTTTGGCCTACCAAGCAAAGCTTAAGAAGTAATTTAACTTTTGATTCACTCGGTACTTTCTCCATTTCTCTCATATTTTTCACTTTATTTCCATGAGATAAGTTTTAACATTTTTAAAGGTAAAATTAATATATAGGGATATTTTTACAAAAATAAAATTTATATTAGACCATATTTTAAAATAATTTATGCTTTTAAGAAGACAATTTTAAATACAATAAGGTTGTCAAGATACTTTCATGACTTTAAGTTTATAGAAAGAGTTGGCTGATAGACAAGGCTTAGTAGAATTTACTTATCTTTCTTATATGTTAACTGCATTTCTGAAGTCATCATGAGGGTAAGAAACATAGTTTTTGTTTTCCTAATGCTAATTAGGAAATTCCTGATTCAAAATGGCCTCTACCAACTATTTGAAAAAATATTCTTAAAATATCTATCTCTCAATTGGTCTTTAATTTAAACTATTTTGACATATTCTTAGTAAATGTGACAACAACAATGATAAAACCTCCTGAGGAGAACACTGCAAAAATCATTAGGTAAATATTTATCAATTGGAATGTTAATTCATTTAATCAAAATGTGTTGAGGGCTACAAAATATCAATCTACTCTTGTTCTGAGTGTCGAGAATACAAAAGGAAATAAAATATAGTATCTTTCCCTCAAACATCCTAATACAAACCTGAGGATAACAATAATGTGGTAACTATTATAGCAATAAGTCATAATAATTTTTGTGGAAATGTACTTCTAATATAAAGTTCCAATAAAGAGAAGTTATTTGCTATGCAAATATATTTAAAGACCTACTATGACTTAAGTGATATTACTTAGGACCCTACTGTGATTTAAGTCCTGCCTTTCAAAGTGTATAATGCACCTGGCATCAAAAGAAAGCCAGTTAACTCAGCAGAGATTGCAACTTCAGATGCAATATTTGGCTTCTAACAAACTTGGTGTCCTATTATTTCTAGTGGTGACTTATCCCTCCTCGGCAAGTACCACATTAGTGGTTATATCTCACAAATTATTTTATTTAAAAACGAAGAAAACAGTATCTGTCTTTAATACATTTTAAATGACTCATAAATAAGTTTTTAAAGCAATGAATAAAAATCCCACCTGCTCAGTTTACAAAATACCTTCTTTTAATTCTACATCACATAAGGATTTGTGGTAGTATTTGGAAAATAAGTATAATGAATGTAGTGTTCATTATGGTGAACAGAATGTCGTCTCCTCAACATGTCCAGAATCTGTAAATACATTATGGCAAACAGGAACTAAGCTGATCAATAGAGAAATTATCCTTGGTTATTCGGATGGGCTAATGTTATCACAGGGGTCCTTAAAAATGGAAGACTGAGGCAGAAAGGGCATAAGAGAAAAAAATGTGAGGACTATAAGAAAGGAAGGAAGGAAGGAAGTAATGGAGAGAGAGAAGAGAGTTGGTTACCATGAATGATAAAAGCTTTTGCATTAGAATCACCCCATTTTCCACTACCAATTTATTAAGAATTTATTTTTAGTTTAAGCACAGCACATGAGATATGGCCAATTTAATTATATATTTAGGAAGGTGCCCCCTCTACAGATTCATTCAAATGAATAATGGTCACAGTAACAGAAAGGCAACAGGTATACACAGGTATACAGAAGGAGATCCTAAATGTAAAAGAATATGGAAAATAAATTTTAAAGTCATTATACAAAATAAGAGTGTCCCTTTGGAACTTGAATTAGGCCAGGGGTTAGGGCTTAGAAATTTGTTTTTAATCAGACTCCTGTCCTAGCGTCAGGTTCAGTCTGAAATTGGTTCTTGGCACGCTCATAGCTAAAGAATGATCAGGCATGTCAAAGTTAGGCAAGCACGAAAATGGGGTTGATTGAGGAGAGAAAGACAGTATTATAGGGCAAGAGCAAGATGTAAGTTTACAGAGCATGCTACATACGCCATGGATGACAACGTGACTCATTGTTGCAGCAGGGCAGGCAAAAGAAAGGGCAAAGAGAGAGAGCTTGGCTATGGTCTGCTGTCTTATTTTATTGTGCCTGGATAGGGATCTCTTTCGTAGTTCAGAGGTCACCATAGAACCACTTTGATTGGACAGTTGGGAATCACATGACCTGAGCCTTAACTATACATGTGGGTTCTAGTTCACTTTCTAGATAATATGGTACACCTGTGGCTTGGCCCGAGGACTAGAGAGTCCTCTGCAATCTTTTGCAGCTGATGTGCCAAGTTCTGATTGGCAGATTCGTAGGGTATTACTTCCTCCCCCAGGTAGGGAAAATTAGGGTTAGGCAGGACCAAAATGGGGGCAATAGCACCCACTTTCATCCCTAGGAGATCTGGAATCCCTTGCTATCTACCTAACACTAGTGTTACTTATACCAATAAACTCTAAGCTGTATAAGGGAAAATATTTATATGGAAGATTGCTTTCTATGTTTTAAAATTTTCCCACACTTGGAGTATATTCTACATTTCAAATGTTATCCTTTTCTTCTTTTCATAAGCCCTTTTTTGAAGCCATGCTTATTCTTGCTCTGACTTTATACCATTTATAGCACATGCTTAGGGATTGATATTTTCAGCAGATAACAATCCATCTCATGAATATCAGAAACAAGAGACTTAGTTTAAAAAAAATAGCCTGCTGAATTTGTTGGCATACATTTTAGAAAATTTGAATATTCCCAAAGAGCAAAGTTTTCTTAACTTTAAGCCCATTGATATTTAGTTATGTCTAACATATTCTCAATAGATTTGGGAATTTATTTGCAAAGCATTTTAAGGTCACTTTTAAAAAAAGCTATCTCAATCACTTTTTGGACTTACATATTTTAAAAAAGTTTATACAGAAAGAAAGATTTACAAAAGAATACTACCACTATCACCTTAAAATAACCAACAACAAAAACAAAAGAATATTTTATACAGTGCAATCTACTTGTATTTTCCTTGATGTCTTGCTTTTGTATGTATATAAAAAATTGTGAATTTAAACAAATTAAATATGAACAATAGAGAATGATAATTTTGAAATGATGATCATGTGGACATTTCTAAGCAAATTCTTATTTTATTTTTAATATAACCTTATTTGATTGTTGCATATATAGACCAAAAATAACTGAAATTCACAGAGATTTATTCTATGAAATTGTTTAGAATCTGATTATAATAATTAAGTGGCATTTAATTAAAACACTTCTTCTAAGTGGGTTTTTGCTGCTTCACATTAACTGGCTCATTTGGATTATCACATATTGTTTCCGTTCATGATATCATGCATAATGGGAGTAGTCTTGGGTTCTGAATTTTAATAAGTTCTGTACAGCTGTTCACTGAACACCAAGTAGCTGATGAACAAACATTAGCTAAAGTGGGTAATGAATCAAATATTAAACTGCATTTTTGAATTACTCTTTTATAAATTTTTATCAAATCTAAGTATTAGAGTTAGTCACTTATATTCAATAGTTCAGCCCAAACATATTTTAATTTAAAAGTTTCTTTGAAGACTTGATAATTAATCTTTCATCCATGACCTTTCTTCTATTAAATCTCTTTCCATATAAACTAAAACCCTTCAAATACTCAGTGCATTGCTTTTCCAATTAGATGGGTGTTTCACAATCTTCCTTTTTTCACAATGTTACCTATTTCTAGAATTAGAAAACAATGTTAGATACACTTTTGACAGGGCTACTACTGATTTCCCTAATATTATGTATTTTCAAAATACCTATAGGTAAATAGCATTAAAATATTTGTTCTATTGTTTAGATGAGGGAAAAGTATACCCAAATCTTATTCCCAGTCAAAAATTACTTTGTGCATGTTGTTTTTAGTGTTGACCTAACAAATATTACAACACTTATCTTTGTCTGGACTTTGTCCCCAAATGTAGAACTCTTGTAAGCTAGGCTAAACTGTTTGTATGTTCCATAACACCAAAATAATCACTCTACACTCTAATTCTACATCTTATCACAGATGGGAGAGCTGGGCCATCCTGAGAAGATCCACCAGTGACATTAGAAAAAAATTGAGAGAAGCAGAAGACAAACAGCACATATTAATAGTTTTCCCAATGGCTAGAGAAGAACAGAATTCATCTGTCCACCAAAAGCCTTCTTTGGCATAGAGTTAAGAGAGAAAGGAGAAGAAAGAGACTAATAGCCAAGGCTTCACCATAGGCAAAGTAAAGTGAGATAAAGAGGGAGAAGGCAGTTCGGGATTACTCTGGAGGGTCAAAACCACATCTTGTAAGCACTCTGGCAGCTTCGCCAGGTCTTCTAAAAATGGGGCCATTCCCATTCCTACTAACCATGAATAGTGGCCCCACCCCTGACCAGCCACTAATATTGTAGAATATGATTAATACAAAGTAACACTGTCTCCTCTCTACATAGACAGTAGATGTGGGAAATTTGGTTGACAGGTTTTTTTATCTTAGAGTCCATTACTTTATGTATTTTATTTTTCCTTCCTGTATTAAATACAGCTTTACTAACTTTTAAAACCCAGGTTGAACCAAAAAAACCCTCTATATTTATTTATAAATTGGCTTCCTGAGAAAATACTAATAGGAGAAAATATTAATTTTTATTAAGAAAAATCTCCAGTGTTTAAGCAATAAATTATAATTTATAATACTTTTGCTTTTCTTCTGTAGTATGAATGTGTATGGAATTTATTGTTAAATATAAACTATGTCAATGAATTCTTATTCACAAAATTTGGCCTAGAAGTGAAAGGAATGGTATGTTTCATTTCACTTATATTATTAATAATTTAGCAACTTCAAGAAAAATTCTATGCAATGAAGTTTGAAGAACATTTTCATCAATGGACACTGCTATGCAAATGCATGTTCAAACATACATACATTAAATAACTCAGATACACCTTAGTAAACCAGAGTTTATAATAAATTATACTAATTCAAAAATACATTCTTATTCTATTACTTATATAAAATCTCTAATGGGAAGAATATTTATCTAAAAAACAGAAATCAATAACCAAGTCTGGAATTTACCTGAACAGGCAGGCACACTTTCAAAGCAGAATGCATATGTAACAATTACATTAACAAAACTCAAAATTCTTAAGAACCTTTGAATATTTTTTAATAATTCATTCAACTATGTGATAGATACTGTGCTTAATAAGAACTTTTGAGAAGAATTTCACGATTCATAAAAACATATTTTTCTGATAAAACCTCTAACAATTTGGTGATTCATTTTAATGATCTAGATCAGTAAAGTTACTTTCTCTATTACTTGGTCTTTTAATTCATTCATTGGCAGTCATTAATCTATTTGATTAAATCTACTGAGTGCCTACTCTCAGGAAGACACTCTGCTTGAAGCCAGGATATGAAAACAACATACATTCTATTGGGGAACAGGGTTATCAAATAATTATAATCACAACAAATACTGTGAATGGCAAGGAATGAGATGCACACAGGAATGAACTTGGTCTGAAGATAAAATATATTAACATATTATGAGGCGAAAAAAAGGTATTTTAGGCCAGGAGAAACACTTGTTCAAAGTCTCAAAATATTACAGAATAGCATGTTGAAGCAGCTGAAAAAGAGGGGTAATGTTGCTGGAATAGAGATAGCACACTGAGGGATTAAAAACGTGTTTATTCATTAGACAAATGTTTACTGAACACCTACTCTACTGTTCAAGTAGATATGTTCACCATATCTACTGATATGGATACACCAGTGAGCAAAACAGAGTTCAAGCACTCATGGAACTTACACTTTGGGGAAAGAACAAGAGGCAATCAAAATTAAGTGAATCATATGTTAGGTAATAAGAGCTTTGGAGAAAAGTTAAATGCGGTAAAATGGATAAGGAATATCAGAGGAGGGTGGAGGTTTGCTATTTTATTGGGAAGTGGTCTAGCAAAGTGGTTAACAGTACTGCCTCTAGTCAAAATGCCTAGATGCGACCTAAGTAATGTTACTTAACATTAACACTTACAAAACTTTAAGTATTTATGAATGATCTTGATACATGTGTTATCACTCAAAAAGTATTGCTATCACATCATCTCATAATCTCATAATATTCTCATATTCTCATAATCTCATAATATTCATCATCTCATAATCATCTTCATTATTATTGTTATTTAAGATAGTAAAGGAAGATGTCATTGGAAAGGTGGAATTTGAAAGACATTGAAAGGACATGGAACAGGAAGTTATATTAATACAAACATCAAACATCAGTGAGAAGAACATTATAGGCAGAGAGAATAGGAGTACAAAGACTTAGAGGCAGGAGCCTGCTAGGTAAGGTCAAGAAACAACAAAGAAACTAGTAGTACTAGATAGGGATGGATGAGGGGGTAGGCATAGAGGAAATGTGTTAAAGAGGGTAGTAGCAATTACAATGAAATAGATCCTTAGAGCCTTAGCAAAGAATTTGGTATGTGTTAGGTGAGAAGGGACATCTTGGAGGGTTTTAAGCAGAGGAGTAAGGTGATCTGATTTTTGTTAGGATGTTGAAAGAGCTGTGGAGGAAAAGGGTATGAAAGAATGGAAATCAGTTAGCATGCTTGTACATGTGGAAAAATAAAAGTACAGTCAAGAATGGCCTCTAGCTTAGAGTTTTGGCCCAACAACTGGAAGAAAAGTGTTGCTATTTATTAAAATTGCTAATTATGCAAAAGAAGCAAATTTGGTTGTGTTGGTGCTTGTCAGGTGGGAGGAATCAGGAATTCAGTTTAAATACTGTATTTCATTTGTACATTCAAATGGAGATGTGGAAGACAGCTGAAATTCAGAGGAAAGGTACAGTTGGTGGTATACATTTGAGACTCCAACTTGCCATATCTATGTAAGGTATTTTAAGACGTGATAGTAAAGAAAAGTAAAGATGTGGAAAAAAAAAAAAGTAAGATGTGACCTTTGAAAGGTAAAAAAGAGGAGACAGGAATCAAGGAGACTGCCAGGCATTGCTTTTTAGTTGGAAGGAAAGATTACTCTGTGGTGGGATTGTATCTCAAAATATCAGTGTGAGTGTTTTCTGAGCACTTTCTCCTCACTTTCCCCACTTTTACTCAGAGAGCCAATTCATTTCCCCAACTCACATGTAGAAAAAAATATTAAAAATGTATAACAATGACAGACAAAGATTCTCTTTTTATATGCATAATTGTAATGTTTGATTTCCGCCTGTGTAAGGCTAGGTAAAATGGTGCCTGGGAAGCAGAAGAAAGGAGAGCCATCTGCACAGGGCACTCAAAAAGAAAGCCAAGGAGTAGAACAGTTATTGAGAACTCCAAAAGGCCTGTCCTTTCCTACTTCAATAGTTCTGGTAACTTCTGAGTCCTACAGAATATCCGATAGTTTATGAGGACACACTGTGTGAGGATAGGCGAAGAGGGAGGCATGAAAAGAACATTGCATACATGTGGAGAACACTTACCAATATGGACCTGAACAAAATCAGTACTGCTCTCCGAGGGAGAAGCCACGGTAGATTTATTATGAGAGGCATTCAGAAACAGAGCACATTAAGCCAATACAAGGCTTATTTAGTATTTTAAGGCAAAAAAAAAAAAAAAATCTCTGTTTTGGTTGTAAGAAAACATCCAAATATTAGTGGCTTAAGTAATTTTTTTTTTAAAAAAGTTTATATCTCTGATGGTTCTGTGTGTTAACTGTTCTCAGCTGGGTAGTTCTTGCTTGGGATCTTGCATGTAATTGTAGCCAGTTATTTGCAATTATCTGCACTTATTTGAAGGCTCAATTGGGTTGGACAGTTAAAAGGGTTACTCCCATGGTTGACAGCTAATGCTGACTGCTGGCTCAGTGTTGAACTGGGGTATCAAAGACCTATTGACCTTTCCATATGGTTTGGATTCTCACAGCATGGCAACTGTGTTCCAAAAAGGAACATCTCAAGAGGAAAAGTCCAAAGAACAAGGGTTCCAAGAGGCTCAGGTAGAAGCTGTAAGCTTCTTGTGACTTTGACACTGAAATCACATATTATTACGTCCACAACATTCTGTTAGACCACAAGCAAATCACAGGACAAACCCAGATTTGAGTGTAAAAGGAACTTCACCTGGACATGAACATAAATGCTGGGAAGTGTGGTTCATTGAGAGGCCAAGTTTGGAGAATGGCTACCATGCTGTCACTTGAGTATAGTTTAAAACATACTGTAGTTAAAAATATAAACTAAAATCATTTTAATTATATTCTTGTGGTTTATGAATATGGTTTCCCTAATATAAAGTAGCAAAAAACTCACACTCCTTATAATTTACTCCTACTAGAATCAAAACTGAGGCAATTTAAAAATTGTCAGTTTTAAAAATGAACTGTAAATTTCCCTCCAAAAAGGCTATAACAACATGAACTACCATCAACAACATTTGGGAGTTTTCATTTCCCTAAACCAATCATCAAAAACTTTTCCCATATAGAAAATAGAAAGATTTTCTTTTTGTTCATTTGTGATTAAATTTTTTTTGTTCATTTGTTATTAAATTACTAGTAAAGTTGAACTTTCTCTCTCTCTCTCTCTTTTTTTTTTTTTGTTTAGAGGCCATTTGTAGTTCTTTTGTGTTTTTCTGTTCAGGGCTTTTGCTATTTTTTTCCCCAGTAAAATGTGCATCTATAAGAAAGGGTTTTCTTTGTTCTGCATTATATATTTTTAAAATGCCATGATGAAATACATAAAATAAAAGAAGAAAGAAAGAAAGCCAAAGAGATAGAAGACTTTGGATTACATTTGTTACCAACTTCATGAATCAGCACATAAGAAGAATACTCAGAATATTCAGAAATAAAAGTGGAGGATGATTACTGTCTCTTCATTTATAGACCAATTATTTTATTCATCCATTACCATGTATTTATTTTATGTTGTAATTGTTACCATCAAAACTTTGTTCTTCAAAATAATCCTTTAAGGAGCAGAGATAGAATGTATCTCCTTGATTCCATATAGTTCTGCTAAATTACAGATAAAAAAGATTACCCACCCCTTATATTTGAGGGACTGGAAGGGTTACCAGATATATGCATTGCTTTCATGGGAAAAAAAGAGTTTGTTTCTAAATGATATTGACAAATAATAAATGAATAAATAAACACAATCTACACCACTGCCAAAAAAAGAGAATTAAGTAAAACTTTCAGTTTTATCATAATGTGTGTTTTGTGCTTATGCCAAGAACTGCTTCGTCACTAAATTAAGTGGCTATATAAATTATAGTTAAAGTTCCTTTATAATCATTTTAAAACCAATAGTTATCACTGGTGAAAGACATTAGAATCATCATTATCAAAATTAACATAATAATCAAACCAAATACCATATTATCCAATTAAATAATTTTCTGTATTTCATATCAATTCAACTCTGAAATCAAAAGCATAAGAATATAGTTACTATCTCCTAGGAAAACGTCATTGTGTGTATAACTACGGTTTTATAAAACATTAAGATATTTATCATATGATTTTATATTCTCTTTAATGTTTTTATGAAATATTCTCATTTTTCCCTAATGTTCTATATGTTGAAAGCCGCTTTCATGCCACCTCATACCTCATAAAACACCTAAGAATTAATGTCTGCTGTCAAAACATGACAATTCATATATGTAAGCAATTTACTATATGTTATCTGAGAGAAAAGCAAATTATAAAATTATATATGTTGTCATATCTTTTACTTTTGGGGGGGTAGCGCAAGAATGGTTAAATGATCAAAGTAGGCAACATAGTGAAGGAGTCAAAAGTCACAGTGGTCTGAGCAGGATGGTCTCAGGTTCTTGCTCTTGCCTTCCTTGTAGAGTTTGGCAAGCTAAGCCACAGCAAAAAGTCCTTACTCTCCCAAGATGGTCTGTTAAAAGACACAACTGAAGCCTACTCACAAAACCAGATGATCAATTATGCTAGTTACAGATCTATAGATAGTTTGGAAAGAACACTCCCTTTTATTCATTCTCCCTCTTTCCTTGTCTTCTTCTTCTTTTTCCTTATTCTTCATTTTCTGAAGCTGTATTTTTAAATAAGATGTTTGCATGTATGGTGTCAAAAACTTAGTTTTCTAGGTACTCCAAACGAGGACAGGTTCCCAGTTACTAGATTCTATGAATGAATTCAGTAGAAGATTCCAGAAAGCTAGAAGGGATTGAACAAGTATTTAATGCCAAAGTTAGACAAGGAAAGGGCTATCACTTATAAAAGTGAGGGCAGGGTTACAAAAAAAGGAGTCATTGGACCATCAAAAACAACAACAAAATCTTTAAAACATCTGAAATCATATGAAAATGACTATGTGCAAAACACACTCTTGCACTCTGTAGTACTCTTGCAGTCCGTTTTAGAATTGTTTCTACTTATTCTGTCAGTAGAATGATTTTTATACTACAGCAGATTTCTTGCTAAATTTATAATAGTTTAATGTTTGCTATTGAAAATGTGGTCTGTGAGCAGCACTACTGATACCCATCTTGTTAGAAATGAAGAATCTCGGACCCCTCTTCAGACCTGCTGGATTTTCTCTGCATTTTATCAAGATCCTCAAGTGACTCCCATATATAATGAAGTTTGTAAAACACTACTTTAGATAAGGGAGGTTAACATTGACAACTGCACAAAGACAGAATTAATTTGTTAAATATTAATAGTTCCATGGAAAATAAGACCTGTTTATTGTCTCCAAGGAACAAATTGAGTAAGACAAGGATGGAAGAAGGACAAAATAAACTACCAAATACTGAAAATCTTCACTAGGTCAGGTAGTTTACATGAGGCGTTCACTAATGTTATCACATTTAATATTGTTATAAACATCCTATGGAGTACTATGACAACCTTATTTTACTGAAGAGTAAATTGAGGTTAAATGACTTCTCAGGGATCACAAGCCTAATACATCTTGGCTAACTATTTCTTTCTCCAAGAATTATTCACTCCCTACTATGTAAATGAAAGTTATAAATAGTTCATGAAAAAACTGAGTATTAAATACATGTGGTACAGATTTTAAATTACAAAAGTGATCAGAAGACAATACCATCATTGTGGATTGGCATAATAAAAAGAAAAAATTTCATGGAAATTTACACTAGAAAGTTGTGGAAAAATTTGGATGGTGGAAAAACAAAAGTAAAAACTTTTATTAATGAATATCAGCTATATGTGTATCACTGTGCTAAGAATTTTATATTCATTATCTGACTTATGCTAGCCCCATTTAATTGCAAATGTTTTCCAATTTAGAGATGAAATATCAGAAATTTGAAAAATATAAGAAATAAGAAAAGGTTAACTGAGCAAATAGGCACAGAATTTTGAATCCAGAGTATAAAGCAATGATATTCTCACCATACTATTGGGGGCAAAAACAGATATTTGTTATAAGGTCAGATGAGGGACTCAATTTGTAGCTTCATTTTGGAGTGTAATAGTTTTAACAGATAATCAGAATCAACACACTTATTAGTCTTATTGATATATATCAAGGTATTTGTTTAATACCTTTATTGATAAATTTCAGTGTCCTACCTATTCATGCCTTCATTGATTACAACTGATGCTTCTAAATATTTTCTTTTCCTTCAAATAATCTTCTGGTTCTGTGTAGGATAGGAAAAAGAAATGAAAACACTGGAAGACCAAAAATATGACCTTCAAAAATCATATGTAACCTATCCTCTAAGTATAAAACTATAAATCACAAGCATAGTAATACAGGAAAAATATAAATATAAATATATATCCTCCTCAGGGGTAGATCAACATTATTATAATGTTGTATTTTTTCACATTATGTCAAAGAGTATCACACTGGTCTTCAGTAGAGAATCATTTTCTAGCTATTTAAAAATACCAAGCAACTAGTAATCCAATAAAAAATAAATCAGCAGGGCTATTTGATGTCACATATAACTCCAAGAGAGACCATTTCAATGAGTCTGCAACCTCCATCTCTAAGTAATAAGAATGCTTCATTGTATTATTCAGTACCTTACAGAGGCCCATTAAATGTTTACTGAAAGGAATTTAATTGGGAGTAAAGCCAAAAGTCTGTTGATAAATGTGAATTTCTAGATGTATGAATTTCTACATAATCGATCTATGCATTCTCCACTCTGTTTCATTTTTATAGCACCAAAAATGATATATGCTACCTATGAGATATAATGTAAAAGATGCCTAAAAGAAAAGTTAAATGGGTAACAGTAGTACTATATATGATCTTTCCATTAAATTTTAATATATAGCTCTTATATTCACAGAGATAAAATATAAATTCTAATGTTCAGTCTCAGAATATATTTCATATATTATAATAGCTAGTCCAATTTCACATTCATACATTTATTTATTCATTTATTAACTGATTCATTTATATATTTATTCATGTACACATTTACTTAAAATCTCTAGTGTTTATTTTCTTTGATAAAAATAGGGAAAAACAGTACTTGCCTGATATTGTTTTTGTAAATATTCAATGAGATAATCAATGATAAGTGTCTAGTATCCTACCATATAAATGGTAATACTATTATTGCTATTACTAAATTACATATATTTATTGAAAATATAGTCTGAGCAAGGCTTTGTGATTAAAAAAAAATCAACAACGAATAAAACATGCAGGCAACTCTCTCATTACTAACATCCTGGTAAGAAAATTAAGAAATATACCCATACAATATAAAAGAATATGATGATGGGTTCCAGAAAAAGAAAATTCTATGAAAGGGTAGAAATCTCAAAAGACAGAAGTCCTTCCATTCGCAGAATATATGACAAGTGCTGAAAAACTTCTTTTGCCAGATTTTTCACTGACTCACGAGGCAGCCCGTTCTATTTTTGGAGAAGTTTAATTATGAGAAATTATATTCTATTATTCCATATGAAAACTGACTTTTTTACTTTCAAAATATTTTCCATTATATTCCTAATCTCTATCAGGTGAATTTCAAACAAATGCAAATCAAATGGGGAAAAATGTAGAAAAATTTTCTTCAGTACTATTTTATTTTTTAACACAGACACTAGTAAATGGTTAAGTGAACTATTCTATATAGAATGCTATTGTTTCCCTTCTACTGACTTCAAAAAAAAAACAGGACAGCCAAAAGGATAAAAAACTGGCTGACCTGGCCACATGTTCCCAATATATTATTAAACTTAGTATATTTCGTTTGGGAAGAAATTACCCTGCTATTTCCTTTACATTTTTTTATATCAACAGATGTCTGAATTTCACTTGAGCCACAGAAAGAGCTGAAGAAATAAATTTGACAAAGCTAGGCTTAACTAATGAGAGGTAAGGGAGCTTAGAGTTTTGCCATGAACTCTGGTTTTCATTATAGCATTTTAGGAAGCAAGATGTAGCAAGAAGAGTGGATTAAATGGCATGGGAAAGGGTAAGCATGATTAGATTTCATGTTTGAAGAGATGTATTAGAAAATATGCTGTCAAAATCTGACATTTACCTTCAGTTTTTCAGTTATGGGCAATATTGTGTCCCGAATAAGGCTATTTTTAAAAGTATTTATTTCACTTTGAATTTTTCGATTCAAGCAAAATAATTGAACTTGTTGTTGACATTATTTGTTAATAGAAATGAGAGCTATGAATGTGATATTTGCCTTAGAATGCTCATTCTCATATTCTGGTGTTGTGATATCACATTTTACCTGTCCACATTTGGTGATGCTAATTACTGCAGGCAGCAAGAAATGTACACATGTCAAACTGCCTTCAGCTGGCAAATACACTTCTGGGAGACACAGTGTTTTAAACAGGAAACCTAGGCACATGTCTACAAGCCAATCTTTCAACAACTAATAAAGTATTCATACTTTACCTCTAGCACCAGAAGTTGAAAGGGAAGCCACTACTGGTAGCATCCCTCTGCAAATATTAAAAAATAATAATTATTAATAAGAAAGTTATTACTATTATGAAAGCAAGTTTAACAAAGACTTGGGCTAAATGTAAAAGCATTTCAAAGCTATTAAATGTAGATTTTTATCTCCTTTCTGTCAATGAGTGTTTTAGTACATATGTAACATATAGTCAACATGTATTTCTATCATAGAAGTATAATGGTATTATTAGTAAATGATTCACAATCCCAGGAACTTTTACTTCCAATATTTCTTTAATGATAGGTTATGCCTTTGAACATCCAACCTAAATAAGAAATAAAAAAGAAAAAGAACAACTATCAAAGATTTAAAATTAACAACCACAATATATTAATTACATGCAAAATTTAAATTTATTTAAAACTTTAATAATCAATGAGTTTTAAGTGATACTTGAAATAAATCCATTTATATTTATAAAATGAATATTATAGAGTGTAAATAAGATTTGCCTACTAAGATACATATTATATTTGATTTTTCTAGGAATATCTACTAAAAGTTTAAAGAGCCCTAGACATCAATCTAATATTTAGAATTTTATATTTTCTGAGCAAATGAGAATTTAAGATATAATGCTAGAGATTTCCACTTCTGACCAAGATCCAATATCAACCTGCTGAAACAAACTATATCTGCTGAAACAAACCATAGCTTATAAAATAAATGAGACAATTATTTTTTAAGAAACAGGAAATCAGGAAATGAAGATAGAGATACCTGAGAGATCATAAAGAAATTCAGTAAGCTCTTTATCACTCCATAATACTGGAGAGGAAACTTCATGATGCATGGGACATTGGGTATAGTACACAAAAGGGTCAAGTGAATAATGGGTAATAATTAGCTTTAGTCTGAGCACTGCTCTGGACCTTCTTAACTAATCTTAAAAAAACAAAACTTCAAAAAACTAAATTATTTTCAAGTTACTAAGCAGAGTCCCAGAAGAAAGCTCAAAAATACTTGCAGGAATATAAAAATAGCCAACGCACAAAAGAAAACATTAACAAAGCATACAAAGAGTAGGAGAAAATTGACCTAGAACTAACACAGGAACTAGAGTTGGTAGAGTTAGTAAACATTATAATAATTGTATTTCACCTGTTTAAAAATGTGAAGAACAAAATAAATTTTTAATACCCAATGTAAATAGAATAAGGACTATTATAGAGATCAGAATAGAATTAAATGACATAGATGAAAAGGGACCAATATAGAAAACCAACAAAACCTAAAGCTGTATCTTTGAGATTAAATTAATAAACCTCTAACCAAATTGACCATGAAAAACAGAAATTTCAGTAGCAATTCTACAGATACTAAAATGGTAATAAAAAAGCACAATAAAAAATCCGAGGGGGGAGGGAAGGCAATAGCAATGTATGTAACCTTAACATTTATACCCCTGTATTATGCTGAAATAAAAACAAATAAATAAATGAATAAAATCATATGCTAGTATAAATTTGAATATTTAAATACAATGACTAATTCCTCCTCAAAAGAAGAAAGCTCACTAGAAAACAAATGGCCTGAATATCTTTATATCTTTTGAAGACATTAAATTCATAGATAAAAACCTTCCAGCAAAGAAAATGTCAAGCCCAGATGAGTTTAACAATGAATTCTACCAAAAATTTAAGGAAAAAATAATACCAGTTCAACATGAATTCTTACAAAAAATTGAGGCAGAAAGAATAATTTCTAATTATTTTAATGAAGCTGGCATCCTGATGCCAAAAGCAGATAGATATACAAAAACTACGGTGAATAAAAACAAATATCTTCAACTTGACAAAGAATATTTAAGAAAAATATACGGCTAACCTCTTACTTTTATTTTTTTGTTTTTTCTTTTTAAAATAATAGCTTCATTAAAATATAATTCACATTTCACAAAATTAACCTTTTTAAAGTATACAATTTGGTGTTTTTTAGTATATTGACAGAGTTATACAACCTTCACCACTATCTAATTTCAGAACATTTTCATCACTTCATAAAAGATTCTCATACCTATTAAACAGTTCTTCATACCTTATTCCTTCCCACAATTCCTGGGCAGCCACTAATTTATATTCTATCTCTATAGATTTGCCTATTCTAGACTTTTCATATAAATGTAATCATATAATATGTGTCCTTCATGTCTGGTTTATTTCATTTAGCATAATGGTGTCAAGATACTGTGTAGCAGATATGTTATTGAATGTTGGAGATACTTCATTCCTCTTTTATTGCCAAAAAATAGTCCATTGTATGGATCTACTATATAATGTTTATCCATCTTAAGCCAGTGGGTATTTGGACTACTTCCAATCATTTATCTTTATTTCTTTCAACAATACTTTATAGTTTTCAGTGTACAACTTTTATACTTCTTTTGTTAAACTTAATGCTAAGTATTTATCATTTATGATATTTTTAAATGGAATTTTTAAAATTTCAAAGTATTATGGGGGTACAAATATTTTTGGTTACATGGATCATTTTTATAATGCTTCAGTCATAGTTATAAGTGTGGCCATCACCCAGATAGTGTTCATTGTATCTAGTAGGTAGTTTTTCTCCCAACTTCTGCTCTCCACTCTCCCCTGCTTGATTTCCATTAAGTTTTACTTCCCTCTATGCACATATGTGCTCATCAGTTAGTTCTAATTTAATAGTTAGTACATGTGGTACTTGTTTTTCCATTTGTTTGATACTTCACTTATGATAATGCAGTCCAGTTCCATCCAAACTGTTCAAAAAGGCATTAAGTCATCCTTCATGGCTGAATAGTACTCCATGGTATACATATACCACATTTTGTTAAGCCACTCATGAATTGCTGGCTAATCAACTTGGGTTGACAACTTCCTAATTATGAATTGTGCCGCAATAAATATTCAAGTGCAGTTGTCTTTTTTTAATGCAGAGATTTTCAATATATTTTGTCAGCAATTATTAATAGTCCAAAAATCTCAGACACTGAAAACCATTGTATGGGGGAAGGGCATGCCTCTAACCCTGGCTTGGATGAGGCAAAGTCATAAAAAGTGCAGTTATCTTTTAAGAGAATGACTTTCTTTCTTTGGGTAAATACCCAGTAGAGGGATTGCTGGATCAAATGATAGGTACACTGTTAGTCTTTGAGGTATCTCCATACTATTTTCCATAGAAGTTGCACCAATTTGCGGTCCCACCAACAGTGTAGAAGCATTCCTTTCTCTCTGCATCCACGCCAGAAACTATTATGTTTGGACTTTTTAATAAATGCCATTCTAAGAAGGGTAAGGTGATATCTCATTGTGGTTTTAATTTGCATTTCCCTAATGATTAGAGATGTAGAGCATTTTTTCATATGTTTATTGGCCATTTGTCTATTTTCTTTTGAAAAGCTTCTGTTTGTGTCTTTTGCCTACTACTTTTTGATGATTTGTTTGATAATTTTTCTTTCTGATTTGTTTTATTCTTTGTAGATTCTAGTTATTAGCCTTTTATCAAATGAATAGCTTGTGAATATGTTCTACCATTCTGTAGGTTTTCTATTTGCTCTGTTGATCATTTCCTTGGCTGTGCAGAAGCTTTTTAGTTTAATCAAGTCATGTTTATTTATTTTTGTTGTTACTGTGATTGCCATTGTGGTCTTCTTCATAAATTCTTTTTCTAGACCAATATCTAGATGAGTTTTTCCAGTATTTTCTTCTAGTATTCTATTCTTATAGTTTTATACCTTACATTTAAGTCATTTATCCATCTTGAATTAATTTTTGTGAGTGGTGAGAGATATGGATGCTGTTTTATTCTTCTGCATGTGGCTATCCAATTTTTAAAACACTGTTTATTGAGTAGGGATTCTTTTCCCCAATGTGATTCATCACATAAATAGAAGCAAAAGCAAAGATCATATGATCATCTCAATGGATGCAGTAAAAGCATTCAACAAAATTTAGCACCATTTCATGATTTAAAAAACCCTCAACAAATTAGGCATAGAAAGAACATATCCCAAAATTACAAAAGCCATATATACAAACCCATAGCCAACATCACACTGAATGAGGAAAAGCTGAAAAAATTCTTACTAAGAACTGGAACAAGACAAGAATGTCCATTGTCACCACTTCTATTCAATATAGTGCTAGAAGTTGTAGCCAGAACAATCAGGAAAGAGAAAGAAATTAAGAGTATCTAAACCAGGAGAGAGGAGGTCAAACTATCACTTTTTGCTAATGAGATGATCTTATACCTAGAACCCCCTAAGGATTCCACCAAGAGACTGCTGGAATTGATAAATAATTTCTGCAAAGTTTTCAGTCATCATTTCTTTGAATAAGCTTTCTGGTCCCTTTTCTTACTATACTCCTTCTGAAACCCCCATGTGTATATATGGATTTACCTGATGGTGTCCCATACTTTTCTTAATCGTTCTTTAATGTTTCATTCTTTTTTTTTTTTTTTTTTTTTTTTTTTTTTTTTTTTACTCCTCTGATTGAAGTATCTGTAGTGACCTGACTTTGAGTTCAGGTATTCTTTCTCCTGCTTTATTTAGTCTGCTGTTGAACACTCTAGCAAATTTCATTTTTAGGATACTGTGTTCTACAGCTCCATGATTTCTTTTTTATATTTTCTATCTCTTTGACAGAGATAAAAGAGAATTGACATTCTCTTCATACATTGTTCTCTTCACCTGGGTGAGCATCTTTATGGCAGTTATTTTAATTCTCTGCCAGATAAATAATCTAACTCTATTTTATTAGGGTCAGTTTCTGAAGATTTTTTTTCATTTGCTTGGAATATATTTGCCTGATTCTTCATTTTCCTTGACTCTCTGTGTGTCTATGCATTAGACAAAGCAGATACCTCTTCCTGTCTTCACATATTTGGCCTTGTACAAAAAAACCCCACAAATCAATAGGTAAGATATTCTGAGGCTTCTACAAACACTTTTTCACTCTGGGGAAAATCAGGTAGCTGTAGTTTGGTCAACTCACTCTTTTCTGGGAGAGCCTACTCAAAAAAGTTGGATCATCAACTAACGTCTTCCCTCCCCTGGATAAATCTGGGAGCTACAGTGGCTCTTTTTGATTGTATGGTGCTGTGACATGGACAGGGTCCCCAGCAAGAAGGTGTCTCAAAGCTTCCTACCAGCCTTTGTGTGTCTGATTTTGCATTCTCTTAGGATGCAAGAGCTTTTCAATTAATTTTTGTTTCCTTACAAAGAAAATATATCCAGGAATTGTCATTGAATCAATGTGATTAAGCCATGAGCATTGCACCCTCATAAATGGATTAGTGATTTATAAAAAGATTGAAGGGAACTAGTTTAAACCCTTTTGCTGTTCAGCCTTTAGCCATTTCAGGACACTGTGTTCATCCCCTCTAGAAGCAGCAGCAAGAAGGTGCCACCTTGGAAGCAGTATATAGGAACCTCAACCAAACAGTGAACCCGAAAGTGCTTTGATCTTGGACTTGTAAATCTCCAGAACTATATTTCTATTCTGAGATAAATATATTTCTATTCTTTATAAATTACCCAGTCTGTGGTATTGTGTTACAGTAGCACAAACAGACTAAGGAATATGATACTCAACATTGTTAAAATGTCAATTGTCTCCAAATTATACAGATTTAATGTAATCCCAACTTAAAATGTAACACGCTTTATTTTATAGAAAGTTAAAACTATTTCTGAAAAGCATATTGAAAAACAAAGCCCAATTTTGGACAGGAAAAATAAATACTACCTATGTTTGGTCTTGTCATAAAAATTCTGTAAGCAAGATTGTGCGGTGTACACTTTAGGTATACAATGAAATCCAGAGAAGAGTATGGAGAGTAAAGAAATTGACCTAAACATATATGGACAGTTGATTTTTGAAAAAGGTGTAAATGCAATTCAATGGAAAAATGATATCCTTTTCAATAATTGGATATCCATATAAAAAATAACATATATACATCATAAAAATATGTAAAATGAATCATAGACTTTAATATATTGAAAACTATGAGAATCATTGACTAAATATAAGACAAAATTTGTGATTTGGGGTTAGAGAAGATATTTAAATATGACACCAAATCACAATCTGTAAAAGGAAAAAATTCACTTCATCAAATTAAAAACTTCTCTTCAAAAAGTAATGTTAGGCCTGGCGCTGTGGCTCACGCCTGTAATCCTAGCTCTTGGGAGGCCGAGGCGGGCGGATTGCTCAAGGTCAGGAGTTCAAAACCAGCCTGAGCAACAGCGAGATCCCGTCTCTACTATAAATAGAAAGAAATTAATTGGCCAACTGATATATATATAAAAAATTAGCCGGGCATGGTGGCGCATGCCTGTAGTCCCAGCTACTCGGGAGGCTGAGGCAGAAGGATCACTTGAGCCCAGGAGTTTGAGGTTGCTGTGAGCTAGGCTGACGCCACGGCACTCACTCTAGCCTGGACAACAAAGCGAGACTCTGTCTCAAAAAAAAAAAAAAAAAGTAATGTTAGAAGAATGAAAAGATAAGTCACAGAATGGGAAAAATATTTTGTAAGTAAAATAATGACAAATTACTTTTATCTAAAATATATAAAGAATTCACCAAATTCAATAATCAGAAACCCTGCTTTTTCGAAAGTTAGTAAAAGTTGTCAACAGGGTCTTCAAAAACAACAAAAATAATTCAACAGATAGATGTCAAACAAGCTCAGAAAAAGTTGTGCAGTATCATTAGCAATTTGTTAAATAAAAATTACAACCACAGTGAAACACCATAACATACATATTATGATTTATAAAATTAAAAAGAAAATACTAATCATACTACTTTTTGAGGAGGTATAGGAAGTGGAACTCTCATTGATGTTAAGAATATAAAAGGCATACAATATAATACTATTCAGCAATAAAAGTAATAAAATTGTAATAAAATAATGAACTCTTGAAACATGCTACAACAGGGGCAAACCGCAATATGATTATGTCAAATAAATTAAGCCAAACAAAAAGTGGAATTTTATTTAGAGAAAATTCTAAGTAATCTATAGTGTCAGAAAGCAGATCAGTGTCTGCCTAGGAATGGGAGGAGAAGGAAAAGAGATAGCTCAAGGAAAGAAAGAATTTGGGAATGGTAAACAAATGTTTATGTTTTCCATGTGGTTTGGGATTCAAGGTTATTTATGAATATATAGAAACTTATCAAACTGTATAGTTCAAACATATTCAGCTTATTGTATGCCACTTATTTTTAAATAAAATTGTTCAAATATACCAACAAATTATTTTAACTAAATCCATCACCATGTATTTCAGCATTGTTTTGAGATCATTAGAAACAATTATAACCTATTCCAGACTCATAAGTTCTCTGTGCATATATATTTATATATGACAAAGAAGCTTGTCATTTTGAAGTTTACACATCCTCAATAAAAAGCTCCAAGATTGTGGAAGTATATATTTTAAAGTACCCGAGACATAGTTGTAATAGTCATAACAAATTAAGTTATCCTGCTAGACTATCCCTTTCATAGATGATAAATCAGAAATTTTTATACACGTTCTAATTAAACTGTGATAAAGAATAGAGAAGCAAGTGTTAGGTATGCATGATTGTACGTGTTTATACTTTAATGAATATATTATAAGAGTTACTTGCTTATATGTTAGAGAGATTCTATGATCTGCCAACTATATCTCTCCATTATAGACTATCTGAAGGAGATGTATTAATACTTATTACTCTTAAAATAAGGAAATAGTATAAATTTTGCACATGGAAGCTTTGCCTAATTTCAACTGTAAAATGGCATTGAAAGGGTACAAAGTATATTAGGTTGGGTTCCCTAGAAACAAATACTTAAGACAAATATTTAAGGCAATCCCAGAAAGTATCAGCAGAGTAGTGGGGAAAGAGAAAAAAAAAGAAAGAGTATCAATAAGCAAGATATGACATTCAGCAACTAGGACTCAGTCCCACTGGGAACTTCTGGGAGACTATATATAACTTATCCCACCCCATTGTTAAGTTATGCCACCTGAGAGGACAGGAAGTTGGTTCATCAATTCAGCAATTCTCATTGATCACTGGTTGAAAGGCCTGCTGGGCATGTTATATTCCCCATATACTTTATGAAGTCCTGAACACACTCCTGCTGTCAAAGAAAGTTCTCTGATACTTATCTACTTAAAGTGAGTACCAAAGAGATATGGATTAGGTACAAATAGTGTCTGCTTCCAAAGAAAATAAAATCACATTCTGTATTCCTCAAGAATTTACTAAATGTTATCCATACAAATGGTGATTTCGAAACAAGAATAAAGATCAATGCAACACTAACCAGAAACAATATTCCTATAATTGTGCATTAGAATAGTTAATATTGAGTTAAAACAAACTAGCACAAGTCTCCATCTAATGCATCAGTATGTTAGAACTACAAATTAGAGAGTACCTGTAATATAGATAAAATGAGTAGAGACAACCAGCATTATTTAGCTAGACTCTCCTGAGCTCTGGTATGAAATCACATGCATTTGCAGGGATAAATAAACCCTTGTGCAATGGTAAAAACTGGGTGGGGTGGCTTGCGCCTGTAATCACAGATGCTCTAGGGGCTGAGATGGGAGGATCCCTAGAATCCAAGGAGTTTGAGACCAGCCTGGGCAACATAGCAAGACTTCATCTCTTAAAAAAAGATATGAAAAGAGCACATGGAGGAATTTCATTAGTTTATATTTTCCAGATGAAAATGGAATAGAGGTGTAGAGATTACCTCATGGAAGAAGGAACCCAAGAGATTGCTTCAGCAGGAAAATTTGATCAGTCCACTTTACCATTGAGTATGCGGCAGTAGCTCTGAAATATCAATTTCAGCCTTAGTGACCTAGTCAGCTTGTCTTTTCCTCAACAGAGAGCGTGTATTACACCTTACTCTAGGGACTCCACAATATAATAAGTAAACTCTTTCTCCTTTTCAGCCCCTGTGGCTACTGTTTCCCTTTTACTATCTTCTATTATGATTGCCTCTTTCTCTCTCTGCTTCATATTCAAACTCCCCAAGAGATATGATCTAATTGTATCAGTATGTCCCTTTCCAGTTTGAGACAACACTGTCTGGCAATGGTCTTTAGCCAATTTGGGAATAGCTGTCTTTGCTAGGGTGCAGATCCCCAGTACAATAGGTTGTATCACAGTAGCCGAGTCAGATGATACAAAGCCTGGCCACTTGTGGAAAACGTACCCTGTTCTACTCACTTTCTTCATAAGGAGAATTGAGTGTGTCAGGCACTTTGTGGTTTCTAAAATCTCCTTTAGTGCTCTCGGGAAAGTGAGAGCAAATAATTAAGTTTGGAATAAACCTCTCTAAAAGAGTAAATATGATTTCTGGAATGGGATAATGGATTTATGTGTGAAACTATTAGATGATGTTAATGTTTATTACTAAATATATTAGCTCAGAGAGATGGACTCTAAGCAGATATAAAACCTGACAGGGTAGTTTTATAGTGATATGTTCAAATAAATAAATAAATAAATAGGACACATAAACCAAAGAAACAAGCCCAAGCAGGGAAACTATTATTGAGTGTACCTGAGCACCAATGCGTACGTTTTCATATTGGCAACCAGTACCTTTTGGCCTTTCTAATGGGTTCACAATTTTGCTTAAGCAGCAAGCACTAACATCCAGTAATATAAATTTCACTTTATTTACTCAATATTCAGAACATAGATTTCCTTCTTTAAAACTTACCCCCTCATGAAAATTAATGATACTGGTTTTTAAGTAAATGTTTTCTGAAGTAGTTACAGATTTAGTTGTGATTTATACATAAAAGATAAAAAATGTTTTGTTGAAATTAGCAGTAGTATTAGCAGTAGTTTAACTGAATTAATGTAATTGAAAAATGACCATGTGTCAACTCATCACAATAAAGACATTTTAAATACTTTGAATGGGCACAGTACCTATGATTAAGCTGCATAGCAAAGCTTTAAATAGAAGCCATGACAAAACTTTCTTTTAATATGTGCCTTCAGCTGCAAGGTGACTCCAATTTAAAGAAATCTTTAATTATTAATATTTCTGGGAAATGTATAAACTCCCTTCCCTTTTGCCCTCAATAACAACAGCTCCTACAGGCAATATATTTTCTAGTACTCTTATTACTTTATCTGTTAGCAGTTTGTTAAAAAAAAAACTGATAAAGTTAGAGCTAGTAATGAGGTAGGCTGGTGAATCATAATGCTGTACCTCTTATTGACATAGAGCATAGATGTCTTAATAATTGGCTTTAGATGAGTGCAAAAGAGTGAAGTGATTTCACAGAAGATAGTTCTTGCATATCATGTCTGAAAGCTGAGGGGAAATATAAATACTTCAAATGAAAAAATACATTTTGAGCATCCTCTCTTCCTGGACTTGCTCCAGGGCTTTATTCATTCAGGGAAGAATAAAGCACAGTTCCTAATTACTAAGAGTTTACAATCTATGGAAAGTTAAGTAACTTTCAATAATAGTTCCAGATTATAAAAGAGAATTTGACATATTTTCCCATAATTAATATAAACTATATAGACAGTAATTGCATTAAGTGCTCTCTATACATGATGATTTCACATTAAGGAATATTAAATTGTGAATCACTCTGAATAAGTTTAAGGTTGGATTAGTTGAGGTATAGAATACGTTTTAAGGTTTAGGTTGTAAATATATATTGAATTAGAGATAATTTTATACTTTTCAAATGCAAATAAAAATATTTACATTTCAAAGTACTACTATGCTCTAATTATGATTAAGAGAATCAATAAGAATTAAGCTTCCGAATCCTAATGGAGAGTTATTTAATAGCCATGACCACCAGACCCAGCTGTGATGAACAAAAGCAAATTGATGTAAAGAGACATGCTAAGAGGACTAGGATAGGACTGAAGCCTTGACAAGAAGCAGGGGGTACAGTTGTGCAACTTGTATAGTTGGATAATATTCCAAGACAGTATACCTTTTCTAAGATACTGATTTGTAAGAATAAACTACTGGGAAATAGGGCCCTCCAGTCATCAAGTCATGGTCCAAAAGTGGCCATTATGAACAGCTGCCCCTTTCCAGACATGCCTATCGTGAGAGAGAATGTCTGGATCTTGAGTGCTTTTCCCAAGAGGAGATGGTATTACTTGCTCCTTTTCATTTTTTTCCCAATATACCATGCCTAAGTAGAGGCCTCGTTCCCTTTTTTCAGAGCTTCCTATTGAGTCATCAAATTGATCTGTTATGTATGTGGAAGGAGAGGAGAAGGTAAATAAGTGGTAGGAAAGTTTATCTATTGCTTTTGCCTAAGTCCTTCTGTTTTTCTCAGTCAGGGTGATTTGGAAATGGAGGGTCAGTTTTAGTTATCACTGGCTTGCAGTGACCATGGGACATAGAGGCTAAGTGTCCTTCAATGTGTGAGAGCTATGGAGACTGAAGAATTTTCCCAATGAAAGTGCTAATAGATAAGCCATTTAGAAATACTGCATGTTTAGAAAGGGTTTGGAGAATTAAACTTTTGCTCAGGTTTAGCAGATATTTTGGGAAATAGATTCGATTAATATCTAAAGCCACCCTGTACTCTGTGTCTTTTGGAATTCTAGTAAACATAATGTAAATTATAAAAAGTTATAAATTCCATTGGAGATTATTATGTGTTCTCATTGCTACCCTAGCCCCACCAAATTAACATAGTAGAAATTATTCAGTAAAAATATTTGAGAAGATTTTTATTACATCTAATCAAGAGATCAAACTCTAGGGAAATGGCTATAAGTTTTATTTGCAATCATTAAATCATGATCAAAGATACTCATTTATATAATTTTAAAGCATGCAAGCTGTATGTGTTTACATGTTTTTGCTAAGGAGAGAGATTGATAGAGAAACATATAATCATGGAAATTTAATGTGATGTGCAAATCACTCTGGAAATTCCAAAAAGAGATAACAAATTTTTATAATATCAGTGAAATGATTTAATACCTGCTTTGTGTACAGAGGAAGAGACAGAGACAGAAAGTGTCTCTGTGTATATGTGTGTGTCTATGTGTTTGTGTATGTGTGTTTTCTTGCATTATAGAGATGAAGCATTTTTAACACAAGGTTAAGAATATAGTTCAGGAACCAAACTGCCTGAGTTTGGATACCAGTTTCACTACTTATTCATGGAATGAATTTGCGTGAGTTATTTAACCCCTCTGTGCCTTTTTACCCTCATCTTTAAATTGCAATTTTATGTGTTGAAATATATATTTACATTTATATGTTGGTTATTTTAATATTAGCACTAGGCCTAAAATTTATTTTATTAGAGATTATTTTTAAATTTAAAAAACTTATCATAGCTATTCCATTTGAGCCAATATTACCATACAGATTATTCTTCATATGGCTCAAAACAAGGGAAAAAAGAAACCCCCATAGAGGAAAACTCATTAAATGCACAGTATTATTAATAAAATAGTGCACATCAAAAGGAGTACTTAATAGCAGTCTTCTTGTGGGCTGCCTTAGAGAATCATTTTTTAATTTTCCCATAATCACCATGGAAATCACAAAATCCTTATGATGCTCTACCTCAGGATTTATTCCCAATGACGTTGCCCTGGCAATGGTGATGTATTGTATTCTTTAGATGTTAGATCAGTGTCTCTTCTTTGTTGACCAGGAAGCCAGAAAACACATAGCAATTAACAAGATGTATGGTCTAATATATTCCAATTAAAGATGATTACCCACATCCACCTATGGGTATTCACAAATTACCTACTAACCCTTTCAAAAATACAACTGATTTTGTATTGTTGCCATTGATTTTGAAAGCTGTACAAAAGAAAATGAGGATTATGTTAGACACAAAATTGATTTTTTAAAATATTTTCTTTGTTTTTCTTTTCTTTTTCTGAATAAGCCCTTGGCTACTTTCCTTTTAAAGTTCAAATACTCTTTAAAAATGAGGATCTGAAAGAGTTTTGTTTTATTTTGGCAATAATTTTAATCTCAAAATTGGTAGAAGCAGTGATGGAAGAAAAGAGTAACCATTAACTAAATTATGATTACTGAGGTAGAATTGGCAATAGGAAGAAGATAAATAAGTTGAACCAGACATTTTCAGGAAAAGTGAATTTGTAATATCTATCTTTAAAAAGTAATGAAAAATAAAACAAAGAAACGGTCTACTCTGAATTGCTACTGAGACTGTAGGAGAAATAGAAAGGGAGTATGTCAATAAAAGGCAAGCATGACTCTGGAGTATAGCTATTAGGACATTCTCTTGACAATCTTAACCATATGTGGTCAACTTGGAACCTTTGTTCTTTACTACCAAGCAAATTCCTCTCCCAAACTTGATGAACTGCAACCACTCTGCTATCCAAGCTAGAAACCTAACTCATTATTGGATTTCTTACTTTTCCTTACTCCTGACATTAAGTCACCAGAAAACGGTATCATCTGTATCTCAAAAATATGTCTTGTATCTGTTCCCTTCTTCCTGTTTCCATACCCATCACCCTAGCCTAAGCAACCATCAAATCTTACCTAAACAAGTTTTTCACAAATTCTAATATGCAATATCAATTTCCTGGGGATCTTGTTAAAATGTACATTCTGTTTTAGTAGGTCTGAAGAAGGGCCTGAGATTCATCATGTCTTACAAGCTTCCACATGATATTGATCCTGCCATTTCACAGATCACCTGTTAAATAGCAAGGCCTAAATTACCCACAAGGGCACCTAATTTGTGTTGCAGGGTCCAGTTTCATCCTTCTGCAATCAATTCTCCACCAGGTACGTAGAATAATCTTTAGAAAACACAAATCAGATCATGTTATTCTCTCAATAAAAATAATCTATAAGAGGATTTTTAAGTGGGGATTTTATTTTTAACTCACAGTTGAATCTTCAAAAGTAAGAATCCCAAACATTTTTAGAGATCATCTAGACATATATCCCTGAAAGATATTAAGAGGTACCCAAACCAATCTTCTCAATATCCCCAATCAATGCCCAGCTTGAGCTTATGTAAGAGAAAGCTAGAGGTTAATGGGAATGCATAAGAATGTGGAGCAAGTCCTGGATTTTCTCATCCTTTCTGCATGGGGTATGGTAGGGAATGCTCTTTTCCTTGGTAACATGAGGGGGACCCAAGAGAATTCCTCATGGAAATTGGAAGTGTCTCTGACATGGAAAGACAGCATTCACTCTTCTATTTCCATTAGGGATTTCAGAGCATAGACAGGTGAGAAAATTTCTGGGAAAAACTGATTTGTATCCTCTGGAGTTTACAGACTTCATGATCACAGAAAACAATGCCTGCTTCTCATCTGGAGAAATCAGAAGGCAAAATGTTTCATCTTAGAAGCTGCAATGTTACAATGTGGCAGAAAAATAATGGTTTGTTTTACCATGAGACTTAGAAAGCAGTTGAACTCAGGTCATTTAAAAAATATCTCTTCTTTCCTCTCAACCTTTCTACTCTCCTCTACCCGCATCCTACTTCCTAGAGAAGCCAGAAACAATTTATTGAGAGGAGAGGGAGGACTGAAAGATGAAGGTGGAATAAGAATAGATGTAACAGATAATGCTGTTTGCTACTACTGCATAACAAATACCCGTAATTTTAACAGCTTAAACTGACATCTGTTTATTAGCTTACAGAACTATCAGCCAAAACTCTGACATGGAATAGCTCAGTTCTCTGGTTAGAATATCACAAACCTGAAATTAGGGTGTTAGAGTTCTCACCTGGAGGCTCTGGGGAAAGAAAAAATCCTCATGCTCAGCTAATTTTTCTCTTGTGGTTGTAGGTTGAATCTCAGGAAATCCTCTGTTTCCTGGCTGTCTATTGACTGATGGTTGCTCTTAACTCCCAGAGACCACTTTCAATCCCTTTTCATATGGTCTCCTCTATCTTCATGCCATCAATGGCAAGTTGAGTCCCCCTCATGCTTTGAACCTCTGATTTTTCTCTTCTGCAACTAGCCAAAGAGAACTCTCTTTTTAAAGGGCTCAAGTGATTAGATCAGACTCACTGGGCTAATCTCCCAATCTTAAATTCTATTGAGTTGGGACTTTAATTACATCTGCCAAATCTCTTCACAGCAGCACCTAGATAAATGTTTTAACAAACAACAGGAGCTGGGTATCTTGAGGGGCCATCTTAGAATTCTGCCTATCACACTCCACTTTTACTGCAGGACCTCAAACAGCCTAAACTATCATGGGAATGAGGTGGAAAGAGGAATCAAACAGGTGTAAGAGTGAAGTTTTTTATTATCTTATGTTTCAAATACCTGAAAATAAAGCTGTATTTTAACTCAAAAGAACCAAGCTAATATCAGTAGAAAGGAAAGAGCTTCCATAGAACATGGGGTGGTGGTTCTGATCAATGGATTCTTGTAACACCTTGAACAACATGGCCCCAATACAGCCTTGCACTCAGATCTCTAAAGAGCCGAGCTCTTTCACTTCTCCAAGACTTCTTCCATGTGGCTGTTTCTGACCTTAAAACATCAGAAGCTTCAATCTCAACCTCAACCCCTAAGTAGTCACTTGGCAGACAATTTTTCCTATATTTTGTCTCAGCCTAAGAGCCTTTCCTGGCCACACTTCATAATTAGGTACTGCCTTATTATATTCTGTCATTTCATCATCTTGATTCCCTTCATAATATGTATCACATTTAAATATTTATTTATTTGCTGGTTTACTTATTGTTAGTCACTGCTAGGTCTCAATCTCCATAAGTACAGGCACTGTATCAGTTTTGACTTCTCTTATGTCTGATGTCTTGTATAGAAATTAATACATAGTAGGCACTAATAAATATGTTTTTAATAATCAAATAATATATTAGAGTTAGAAAATATAGATATAAAAACATTGGAGAGGAAAGGAGATGTCTAAAGAGAATATAAAGTCACAAATTTGAACACTGAGCCAAATGTGGTCAACAGACTTTTGTTGGAACAAAGATCTTTTATAAACCCAAATGCAATCTATTTGAAATTGAATTTGAATGATCTCTCTAGTTTGCCACAAGATCCACCATTCCATATTATTTTTACACTGTCTCTTCATACATTTATATGCTCTACTTCACAACTCAAAACTTTTGAATATATAATATTACTTGTACAGTGAAGAAAAAAAAGGCAGCTCAATTAAAATTTCAAAAGAATAGCTATATTTCAAGGCCAGGTAAAAGAAAAAAAGCTGTTCTTTTTTTAAGCACTCAGGCCTTAACCCTGACCTCCTGAATTCCAACATATTCTGCTCTTTAAGAACTGCAAACTCATGTCACTTTGAAAGCTTATGACACTTAATAGGAATGCCTTCTGTAATTACTTGAGTAGATGTCTTATTTTTCCTTCAATACTATTAAAATTTTTTTTCACAGCAAGAATTAAGACTTAAAAATCTTCATGGTTCCTTATATACAGTTGGTGCTCAATAAGTGTCTCCTGAATATAATATATAAGTGAGTGTTTATACTTATAAATGCATAACTATAAAAAATGTCAAAGCTCAGATAGCTTCTTTCTAAGGATTATCTAACTCAGATTTAGAAACATGGGTATAAGACCTTATTTCTATGCTCATTTAAAAAGTACATTGCTTCCTTCATTACTGTTCAAGTATACTCACACTTTGCATAGATTTATGAAGACACTAACATCTTTATGCCATGCACAGATTTCTCCTATCATTATTTTTTATATGCCCACCAGATGAATTTTTGTCATAAAAATGTTGTCCTAGAAAAGTGTCATACAGTAACTATGGGATACTTTCTTCCCTAACACATCTATAAATCAATGATACATGTATTGAAGGAGAAAGATCATGGTTTTTAAAATTTTTTTTTATTTTAGTCTTCTTACCCCTCCCCAGAATTCTATTTGTGGTTAGACAGTTGAAATGAAACTTTGAAGACTGGAAAGTTCTTTGTCTTTGTCATCAAGACATATCAATTTATAGAAAAAATTAAATCCCATAAGAAGAAATCTGTCAGAAAGCACCAGACTCACAGCCCTCCTTTTATGTTCCCCTGAAGTGTTAGTACATTTATATACCGCACAGAAGATATGCTCAGAATTTATCATATCTTCTTCGTACCATTCGTAATGAAGGAAACTGCATGCAGCATTGCAATATTCAGCCTCAGTTTCTCAATTATTGAAAGGACATGTTTAGGTTTCATTTTGGCCTAAGCTCTATCATATCACCCTTATCATAGAATCTCCAGGGAATTTACTTATTTTTGAAGGAGAAAGGCAGACAGTTGTGAAAAGGAATAGGATGTCATGACTTTTTGTACCTCTCACAAAGTACTCTACTTCCTTCTTTTGCTCCTCCTTAAACATTCTCCTCTCCATCAAGATCATTCAGCGGTCTAACTATTATAATTTTCTCTTAACAAATGACCACCCTTCAGCCTTCCATAAATTGCTTTCCACCTCTCTTGAATCCTTCTATTTTCCAAACAACCATATGCAATACAGGGATTCAATAAATTACACTGCCATTATTAAAGTTTCCATGAATACATATTCATTTTTATGGAGAAATCATAAAAGTTTAGTGATGTCTCCGTATCTCCCATAATCTTTTTGAAAGCAGATTAAAACATACTAGGCAACATTGTATTATTTTCTTTGTGTAGAAAATCTTTGAGAAAAAAATTTTTATTATTCTTAAACTTTATATCAGGTAATCTTTAGGAAATCCTTAAAATAGCTTCTTAACTGTTCTTGCCATTTTGTGTGGGGGTGACATTAATAGTGGTATATAAGGTAATTACTAATCCTATATGGAGTAAATGCTTTATCTCAGCACACTAAACTGAATATGGGTAGGACAATAAACATTATCTCATAAATCTGAGTACTCCAACATGTCCCATGTCAAATTTTATACATGTACATATGCCTTTCATTTGCTTAGTTCATGCCTGTATACTAGGAGACAGCTCAAGGACATAACTAAGATTAACAATAAAGTTTCCTTCAAGGATCAACTTTATATTTATATCAGAGATAAGTTATAAACCTTTTCAGGTAAGTACACAATTTTAGTCTAGATTCAGTGTAAAATATTTTGTTTGAAATATGTTGGCTCTGATAGCTAATAAAATATCTACTTGTCACAGTATGAAATAAATATAAAGAGAACAGTAACCCTATTTTCAGAGTGACAACAGAAATAGAAGGCATTTGCATTGTGTTTTTATTTTCTAGAACTTCCTTTATTTTGATATTTACATTTTCTGGTTTAAGGTAAAATTGTTCTTTCTAAATTAGAAACTGACAGCTTAATTATATGTGATTGATATGCTTTCTTTGGAGGAGTCATTGCTGGAATATAAACATCTACCTTTATTATTTGTTTTTATCATCCTCAATATAACACAAATATAGAATGGAGATATTTTAGTCTTGTTGGATTTGGTAATGCTCATTGGAAAAATCTTAGCACAGGCAAAATTCTATTTAGAGAGTATTAAATTATCCTGTTCTGTGTTGTGAGGTTAGTCCCCATATGGTATATAATTCACCTGAAATTGCTATGCAGATGTAGATATGACAAATACTGTTTTAATGAGAAATCCTTTCCAACATATTCATAGCCATGTCTCTATTTAATACTCAATGTAAGCAGCAGTGGAAAACTGCTTTTCTCTATCTTGGCTAAATCTTACAACATAGTCTGTGAAGACAGTCAGTGTTTTAAAAAACTATACTTTTAATATCTGTGTAGCATTAAATGTTCCTTATTAAATACCATCATTTTCAGATGATTATAACTTTCCCATCAGTAGCAGAGCCTAATGGGAGTAAGATTGCCTTTGGAATCAAACTGACCTGGTTTGAATCTTGACTTTGTGACTTACTAGCTGAGCAAACTTGCTAGTATTATTTAATTTGTATGAGTTTCAAATTATTCCTTGATAAAATGTCAGTAACTATTTCATTAATACAAACCTTCCAGAGTTTATCACAATGCTTAGATGAAGCAATGGGGAGTGTAAAGTGTTTAATAGCATGGCCTGTTTGCTATTTATTTGCTGTTTTACAATGCATGTCCTCAGGATTCTTGTCTGTGCATCACTTTGCTCTGTGTTCTCTGTGTTAAGTGCCTTCTAAGAAATATCTTTCCTATATAATTAAGCTGTCAATTCCTAATTTAAAAAGAATGTGTGAAGTCTAGGTTTATATAATTTTTACCATCACAGAAGAGTGTCTCTCTTTTTCAGTGCCTAAACTGGCCCTTGACAAAAATATGTTAATAAGCATAGCTTGGATCATATGCCCACTATGGACTATTTATTCACTGTGATCATGGAGAAAGGAATCTGCTAGTTTAGAATCACAGAAGACTATTTCTATGAGAGGAAATTCTCTTGATTGAAGTTCCAATAAATTCAGATGAAACAGGAATAGAATACTTCCCCCAAAACAGGGATATGGGACAGGAAGTAGACCCAATTTTTACTCTCATGTTGCCTATAATCTAAAACAGAAAGATGTATTAATTACATATTTTAAATCATAATTATATTGAATATTACAAAAAAGAGATGTGCTTATGTGATCTTTTTATAGGGAGAGATGAGCTAGTCAGGATGGTGAGGGAAGGACACTTAAAGGTAGGAAAGTAAGCTAATATAGAAGGATCAGCAGGCACTATGAGAAGAGAAGATAAGGAATAAAAGTTCAAGAAGATTACAGTACATATGCAAGACTCTATGATGGATGAGAGCAGGGCAAGGATGAAGCTGGATTGCATTTGGCTGAAAGAAATTAAAGAAGGCCTAAATAAATGGAAAGTGATCCCATGTTGATGGGATGGAAGATTTATTTATTTATTTAGGAAGAACACTTTTTAAAAATTTCAATAGATTTAGGAAGTACAAAAGGTTTTTCTCACATGGATGAATTGTATCGTAGTAAAGTCAGGGCTTTTAGTGTGCCCATCACCAGAATAGTGTACATTGTACACAATAGGCAAGCTTTCATTCCTTACTTCTTGTTACTCTCCCCTGCTTCTCTGTTTCCAGTGTCCATTATACCACTCTGTATGACAATGCATACTCCTCGCTTAGCTCCCAATTATAAGTGAGAACATGTGGTATTTGTTTTTCCATTCCTGCGGTACTTCACTTAGGATAATGGCCTCCAGTTCCATCCAAGTTGCTGTAAGAAACATTATCTCATTCTCTTTTTATGGCTCAGTAGTCTTAAAAGGTATATATATTTTATATTTTCTTTATCCACTCATCAGTTGATGGGCACTTAAGTTGATTCCATATCTTTGCAATTGTGAATTGTGCTGTGATAAACATATGAGTGAAGGTGTCTATTTTATATAATGACTTCTTTTTCTTTGGGTAGATACCAAAGGAAAAGTAGTGGAGTTGTTGAATGGATGGTAGGTCTACTTTTTATTCTTTGAGGAATCCCCATACTGTTTTCCATGAAGGTTGTACTAATTTACATTCCCCTTAGCAGTGTATAAGCATTTCTGTTTTGGGCAGTATCCCTAAATTTATCTACATATTCAATGGCATTCCTATTAAAATTCCAACTACCCTTTTTAACAGAAATAGAAAAGCTAATCTGAAAATTCTATTGAATTACAAGGGGCAGCCAGAAATGGGCAAAATAAACATGGGAACA
The DNA here is from genome assembly GCF_040939455.1 of Microcebus murinus. Lineage (NCBI taxonomy): Eukaryota > Metazoa > Chordata > Mammalia > Primates > Cheirogaleidae > Microcebus > Microcebus murinus. The sequence continues at coordinate 57,025,022 of NC_134105.1, read as the reverse complement.
AAACAACAAAGTTGGAGGATACATACTTCCTGATTTCAAAATGTAATACAAAGCTACACTAATCAGGAGAGTGTGGTAATGGCTTAAAAATAGATATTTAAATCATTGGAATAAAATACAGAGTTTATAAATAAACATATATGTCTATGGTCAGTTTATTTTCAACAAGGTTATAAAGAAGAATCTTTTAATAAATAATTCAGGAACAATAGGATATTGACATGCAAAAGACTGAAATTGGACCCCTTCTTCTCATCATATACAAAATCTTATCTCAAAATGGATCAAAGACCTAAATATGTAGGAGCTAAAACCATAAAACTCTTAGAAAAAAGCATAGGTAAAAACCTCATGACCTGAACTAGGCAATATTTTCTGAAATATGACATCACAAACATAAGCAATAAAATAATATATTAATATAAAGTGGACTTCATCAATATTAAAAACCTCTATGCACCAAAGAACACTATTAAGAGGTAAAAAGGCAATCCAGAGAATGGGAGAAAATATTTTTAAGTCATAAATAAAATGACCAACTATTCAGAATATAGTTATGACTCTTATGACCCCACAAGGAATAAACAACCTGATTTTTAAAAATGAGCAAAACATTTAATATTTTTAACTGTTTGAAAAGACAGTTCTTCATATAAGTTATACAAATGGACAGGTGTAGATAATAGACAGAGGTGCTAGAGCATGTCAGGGACCTCATGGAGGAAAATTGTAAAGCAGAGAGGGAAGAAGACAAAGAAAAAAAGACATTGACGAACATCAAACACAGAGAGGCTCAGAGCTCAGCAAAAGGAGGATCACTGTCTCCCTTCCAAGCCTTGGTGACCAGTGGGCTACCAACTTCCTTGGAGGCTTTTCCACTCACAGGAGCATAGGCATGATGGCAACACAGACTAGTGGGAAGAACTTGCATGATCCCATAGCTTGGTCATTCCATGTAGGGCTCCCCTCCAAGGAGAACATCACAAGAGGCCAGAGAGCCAGCTTCCTTCCATTCAGATGATTCTTCTCCCATTCCTCCCCCAACCATTGCAACTGGGGGTGCAGTTGGAGCTGAGAATTGGGTGGGTGGCCACTTCTCCCCAGTGGGCACATGCTGCAGATTGAGGTTCCCATGGAGAGTGGGTTCTATGTCTTTCCATGTGAGGGCCTGTAGTAGACCAGGGATGCCCAATTTGGGAGCTCCCTGCCTGCCAGCATTTTGTGGAGTCACATACCAGCAAGTCAGACAAGCAGGCTGGATCCCCATACCCCTTAGACTTGAATGAGTTACTAGGGACACAGAGGGGAGGTCTGGGAGCTGGACTCAGGTGGAGAGTAAGCCCACGTGGACAGAACTGAAGGGAAAAAACTGTGGGGTTCCAAGATGTGGTGAGCTGGGAGAATGCCCATCCTCGCCCAGAGAAGCCACCCTGTTGGATTAGGGTGGATCCTTCTAAGAGGAAGAGCCTGTCCCTCCCATTCCCTCAGGAGCCATAGAAACCAAGTGCAGCGAATTAGGCACTCAGGCTGACTGTGAGCTATTGCCCCTCCCCCACCCGTTCCAACCTGCAGAGAACTTTGAGCCTAGAATGTGACGAGGGGCTGCTGCTCTGCAGTATGTGCATTCTCCATGCTGAGGCCTCCGCAGAGAGTGGGGCCTATGTCTCTTCCCTTGAGGACTTATAGTGGACCTGGTGTGCCCGATTTGGGAGTTCCCTAACCATCATGCTTGGCATGAGACATATGCTAGTAGGTCAGACACATAGGCTGGGGGGAGGTTTGAGAGGTGGACAGGCAGATTGTGAATCTCAGATGGTCCCATCTCCACAAGCAGACTTTCTGTTTGGGTGGGGCCAATTCAGCCCCACCCTGGTGGCTTTCCTCAGAAGCTAGGAGCAGACCTTTGAACCCTGAAAATATAGCTACCTTACCAGCTGTTGTGGAGCCTGAGGGGAAGCTCAACCAACTCAGCCCTGCCCAACTGCACTCCCCACCCACTTCCACTGTGGCAGAGAATAAGAACTCACATGGAAGCTCACATGCCCCACCTACCACCTGAGCATTCAAGTGCTTCTCCTGAGGGACTAGAACTGTTCACAGGTCTCAGAAACAATACAACATACAGTTTTTCCCTTCTGTCAAGCACCACCTACTGACAGAGATCAATTTGCACAGCCCTTTACAGAGATTTACTTAATCATACAGTGAGAGATCCATTCTTACCCATAAGAATACCTACTATCTCAGAGATTAAATTGGGTATGCAAATACGATTCACATGGCTAAGGGGTCTACAGGGTTGGAGAAAAAGGATTTCAAATACCTCCATCCTCTCTTGTCTAAGTGAGATAGGGAATCTGCCCATGCACATAGCTCAGCACTGGTATATCCTACAAACAACTAGCAACTGAGAAAAAAAAAACACAACCCACAAACAAAGCCAAAGGTTCTTACCCAACATATGCTACAAATACAACAATACAAGTGAGTGCTGGGGAAGCCCCACCTAAACAGAAGAAAATCCAAAAATAAGAAGAAATAGCTGCTCCAGATGAGAAGGAATCCATGAAAGATTTTTGGAAGTATGAAAAATGAGAGCAAAAGGACAACCCCAAAAAGAAACACTGTAACAGGGTAGTTGTCCCTCCTCCTAAAGATATGCAAGCATAAAATTGAGAGTGGGAAATATGTAACAAAGGAAATGGCCTGGAAAAAATTGGCAAAATGTATTTTTTGTTTCTTTAAAACCTCTCCCACTCTTTTTGGGAACTGAGATCTGCATCCCTGCCTTGGGGCATGTGGCCAGGAGGGGCAGAGGAATGTCCTTTGTTCTTTGTGTTACAGGAGACAGCTCAACTGAACTGTGGCTCCATCTCAGGCCAGGCACCTGGCCAGCAGAGGGCTAAGCAGGTGGGTGGAAGTCACAAGCTTTGTCTTCAACAGAGATGAAATGATTAGAATCATTAATGACAATAGCCTAGAACTGAGGATCCTCCTTTTAAAAGCATTGTATTTCTCCTTATGTACAGGAATTTGGATTTTGAGATGAGAGGCTACCATTTTCTTCCATTGCTAGCAACGTAATAAACTTCTCTCTCCTTTTCTTCAAGCACTTGTCCTCATTCCTTAGATACAGCCTCATGGGCAAGTGTGGAGCTTTTGGTAACAACACTGGCTCTCTAGCAATGGATACCAACCCAAATAAAATACCTGAAATTACAGATAAAGAATTCCAAATATGGATTGTTATGAAACTCAATGAAATTCAAGAGAAAATGGAAAACCAACTCAAAGAAACCAAAAAAAGAAAAAAAAATTCAGGAAATGAATGAAAAATTCACTAAAGACAGACATATTAAATAAAAACCAAATGGAACTCTGGAAATGAAAAAATCATTTAAGGAAATACAAAATACAGTGGGAAGTTTTAAGAATAGACTAGATAAAACAGAAGAAAGAATACTAGAGCTTGAAGACAGCCCTTTTGAATTAACTCAGTCTGCTAAAAATAATGAACAGAAAATTAAGAGGAATGAACAAAGCCCACAAGAAATATGAGATTATGTAAAACAGCCAAATGTAAGAATCATAAAGAATTGCTGAGAATGAAGAAGAAAATGCACAAATGCTAGGAAAAATATTTGAGGGAATAATTGAGGAAAACTTCCCTGGTGTTGCTAAAGATTTAGACATCAGACACAAGAAGCTCAACAAACCTCTGGGAGACTCATCACAAAGAGGCAATCACCAAGACACATACTTATCAGACTGGCCAAAGTCAACACAAAGGAGGAACTCCTGCGAGCCATAAGGAGAAAACATCAAGTAACTTATAAAAGAAAACTCATCAGGCTAATAGCAGAATTCTCAACCAAGACCTTACAAACCAGAGGGGATTGGGGTCCCATCTTCAGACTTATTAGGATTCTTCTGATAGGTTAGAATTTTGTATCCTAAAAAACTAAGCTTCATACATGAAGGGGAAATACAGAAATTTGCAGACAAGCAAACACTGAAGAAATTTGTCAAGACCAGACCTACCCTGCAGGAAATACTCAGAACTGAATTATACATAGAATTATACATAGAATTATACAATGGATACCCACCAGTGTAAAACCACCCAAATGCTAAAGCTCAGAAGCCATGTAAAACAACAGTACAAGAAGTAAAACTAAGCAACAAGGTACTACTCAACTGGTTGAACAGAAGAGCATCCTGCATATCAATTAAATCAATCAACATGAAGGGTTTGAATTCCCCACTCAAGAGATATAACAGTGGCTGAATGGATTAAAAAAAATGAATAAGCCATATGTATCTTCTGTCTCAAGGAAACACATCTAATCAACAAGGACTCTTACATACTCAAGGTTAGGGGATAGAAAACAAATATTTCATGCAAATGGTAACGAAAAGAAAGCAGGTGTACTCATTCTTGTTCAGATAAAATTGACTTTAAATCAATAATAGTAAAGACAAAAATGGTTATTATATAATAGTAAAAGGAACAATGCAACAAGAAGACATAACAATTCTAAATATTTATGCACCTAACAGGAATGCCCAGATTCATAAAGCAAACCTTACTAGATCTGAGCAAAGAGAATAACAGCACTATTGCCATTGTCAGGGATTTCAACACCCACTGACAGAACTGGACAGATCATCCAAGCAGAATATAAATAAAGAAGCACTGGATTTAAATGGGACTCTAGAACAACTGGGCCTAACAGATATTTACAGAACATTTTACTAATGAATATACACTCTTCTCATCAGCACATGGAATATTCTCCAAGATTGATCATATTTTAGGCCACAAACCATGGCTCAACAAATTCAAAAAAGCTGAAATCATATGATATATCTTCTCAGATCACAGTGGAATAAAATTAGCAATCAATACCAAGAGAAACACCCAGTTTTACACAAAATTATGCAAATTAAACAACTTCCTGCTGAATGATTATTGGATCAATGATCACATTCAGTTGAAATTCAAAATATTCCTCAAATTGAATGAGAAAGAGAATACAAGTTATCAAATCAGTGGGATTCAGCAAACCAGTCCTAAGGGGAAAATTCATAGCCTTAAATGTCTACCTCAAAAAGAAAAATCACAAAGTAACAATCTAATGACATATCTCAAGGAACTAGAAAAGGAAGAGGAAACCAAACCCCAAACCAGCAGAAAAAAAGAAATAGCTAAGGTCAGAACAGAACTAAATGAAATTGAAAACAGGAAAATAATACAGAAGATCAACAAAAGAAAAAGTTGGTTCTTTGAAAAGACAAACAAATTGGGAGGCCTCTTGCTATATTAAACAGGAATAGAAGAGAAATGATGCTAATAAGTTCAATCAGAAATGAAAAAGTAGATATTACAACTGATACCACAGAAATACAAAATATGTTCTGTGAATACTATAAAAATCTCTATGCACACAAACTCAAAAACATAGAGGAAATCAACAAATTCCTGGAATCATACACCCTCCCAAGACTCAGTCAGCAAAAAATATCATTCTTAAACACAACAGTAACAAGCAACAAGATTGAAGCAGCAATAAAAAAAATCTCTCAACAAATAAATCTCCAGGCTAGATGAATTTACAGCTGATTTTAACAGACATACAATGAAGAATAGGTACCCATAATGCAGAAATTATTCCATAACACAGAGAAGGAAGGAATCCTTGCCAATTCATTCTATGAAACCAATATCATCTTGATATCAAAGCAAGGAAAGGATACTACAATAAAACAAAACTACACACCAATATCCCTTGTGAATACAGATGCAAAAATCCTCAGTAAAATACTAGAAAACTGCATTCAACAGCACATTAAAAAAAAAATCTGCCATGAACAAGTGGGCTTTATCCCAGGGAAGCAAGGATGGGTCAACATATGTAAATTGATAAATGTGATTAACCACATAAACAGAAGCAAAGACAAAGATCACATGATCCGCATAGATCCAGAAAAAAATTCAACAAAAGTCACCAAACTTTCATGATAAAAACTCTCAACAAACTAGATATAAGGAATATATCTCAAAATTATAAAAGCCATATCTGACAAACTCACAGCCAACATCATACTGAATGGGGAAAACATGAAAACATTCCCACTAAGAATTGGAACAAGACAAGGATAACCACTGTCACTACTTCTATTCAACATAGTGCTGGAAGTTCTACTCAGAACAATTAGGCAAGAGAAAGAAAATTAAGAGTATCCAAATTGGGATGGAAGAGGTCAAATTATCACTTTTTGCTGAACTACGTGATCTTATATGTAGAAAACTCCAAAGATTCCACCAAGAGACTCCTGGAATTGACAAAAAAAAAAAAAAAAAAAAAATTCAGCAAGGTCTCAATATACAAAATCAATGTACACAAATCAATAGCATTCCTATACACCAATAACAGTTAAGCTGAGACTCAAATCAAAGACTCAATACCATTAATAATAGCTTCAAAGAAAATAAAATACCTAGAAACATACTTAACCAAGGAGGTGAAAGATCTATACAAAGAGAACCATTAAACACTGAGGAAAGAAATCACACATGATATAAACAAATGGAAAAACATATTATGCTCATGGATCCCTGGAATCAACATTGTTAAAAATGTCCATTCTAACCATAGTGATTTAAAGATTCAATGCAATCACCATCAAAATAATAATGCCAAACAGATCTAGAAAAAATAATTCTACACTTCATGTGGAACCAGAAAAGAGCCTGAATAGCCAAAGCAGTCTTAAGCAAACGGAACAAATCTGGAGGCATTGCATTATCAGACTTCAAACTATACTACAAAGCTATAGTAACCAAAATGGCATGGGAATGGCACAAAAATAAAGACATAGACCAATGGAGTAGAACAACAAATTCAGAAATAAAATCTTCCACATACAGCCAACTGATCTTTGACAAAGCATACAACAATATACACTGGAGAAAAAAAAAAACCTATGTAGTAAATATGCTGGTTAACATTGGAGAGCTATACCCAGAAGAATGTAACAGAAACCATATCTCTCACCAGTCACAAAAATTAATTCAACATGGGTAAATGACTTTAAGGTAAAGCATGAAACCATCAGAATACTAGAAGAAAATGTTGGAGAAATTCTTTTAGGTATTAGCCTAGGCAAAATAACTTATGAAGAAGACCACAATGGCAATCACATCAACAACATAAACAAATGTGAATCCTACTACTGGGGATTTTACCAAAGAGAAAGAAGTCATTTTATCAAAAAGGTACTTGCACTCAAATGTTTATTGCAGCACAATTCACAATTGCAAAGATGTGAAATCAACCTAAGTGCCCATCAATTCATGAGTGGATTAACAAAATGTGGTATATATATACCATGGAATACTAATTAGCCATGAAGGAGGATAACTTAATGCCTTTTGCAACAGTTTGGATGTAACTGGAGACCATTATCCTAAAAGAAGTATTTAAAGAATGAAAAACTAAGCAGTATGTGTACTTACTATTAAATTGTAACTAACCAATGAGCACAAAGGAGCATAGAGGGAAGTAAAAATTAACAGATATCAAGGAGAAGGAATGAGGGGAGGGGATGTGCAAAAACCTACTTACCAGGTATAATCAACACTGTCTGGGTTTATAATCAAGCATTATAAAAGTGATACATATAACCAAAAATATTTGTACTACTGTAATACTTTAAAATAAAAAAATACATACAATGTATGTATTCTTCTATTAATAAAATTATTTAATTAAAAACGTGGTACATTTTTGCAATTGAATATTATTTAACTATAAAAAAGGAATTAAGTACTGGCATATGCTACAAAATATTTGAACATTTAAAATATTAGGCTTTGTGTCTAAGAAATAAGAGTCAAAGAGTCACATATTGCATGTTTCAATCTATATGAAATTTCCAGAAGAGTCAAATGTGTAGAAAAGGAAATCAATTTGTGGTTTTCAGGACCTGAGTTCAAGGATGGGATTATAAATGACTACTAACAAGTATGGAGTTTCTTTCTGCAGTAATAGCAATTTCTAGAATTAGATAATGGTGATGATTTCATAGCCTTGTCAAAATACAAAAAGTATGGAAACTTTAAATTGTAAGTTGTTATATCATAAGAAAAAATATATGAAAGTCAATGTAATTTAAAAACTATAATTCTTCCAATACCAATCAATCTACGTATATGCTTTGACTTTTTCCCCTTACTCTACCTTTCTACTCAGATAGCCAGTATCATGAATGTGTTTGTCATTTTTTCATTCATGTTACATGGTTTGTGTGTATGTGTATTATAACCCAAAACACTATATGTATATAATATATATAATAAACTAAAATAAATATCATTATTTTTCTTAATTTTAATTTTTAAAAATAAATCATGTGTAGTTTTATGAGACTATTTTTTCATTCAATATTTCATCTCTATAATTCATTTATGTGGTTGTCTAGCAGGAATTTGCTGACTTTCAGTGCTGGGGATTATTCCAGTTATATAGAATATATTAATATCACATTTTATTTATTCTCCTGTTGAAGGTCATTTGAATTGTTTTCAGTCATATCCCCCCCATAACAGTTGTATTGCCTTGAAAAATTCTCATCTATTTTTCCTGGTAGAGTGGTATAGATTATAATATATATTTGAGAGTATGACTGCTGTATATAAAACTGTTCATCCTTACAATTTAATACAAAATAGTTTTCCAAAATGGCTATACCAACTTACACATCCACTACTAGCACTACACAAAATTTCCTGTTATTCTATATTTTTCTAATACCTGATATTCTCAATATTTTTAGTCATGCCATGTGCAAAATTTACATTTCCCTGAAAACTAATGATATTATTATTTCATATATTTATTGGATAGACAGATATCAACTTTTTTTGAGATGGAATTAATATACAATTTGAGATGGTAGAAATCAATTAAATAACTTCAATGGAAAAATTATTTTCAATTTGCCTAAAGAACACTTTAGTTTTAAATTAAGGGAAAGACTAATCATGACTGTTTGAAATGTATTGTCTTCTTTGTAAAAATTATTTTTGCTGGTTGTAAAATTATAGACTAACATTTTTTTTTAAATCCCTTTGAACATAATTTGTTTTACTTTTCCTTTCATTCTTTCTGCAGAGAAGTTCACTTTTAGCCTCACTGTTGCTTTCATGAGTTATTTATGTCTTTCTCTGGCTGCTTTAATGATTTTCTCAATGTCTTTATTTGTCAGTAGCTGGTCTATTGTCCACTCATCACTATGAGGCTGTTGGAAACTGTTCAGTGTCTCAGCTGCCCTTAAAGAACAGATACCTGTAGGGGAAAAGTGAGCTCCAAAGCTGAGATCACTTCTCTAGGCTCTGCTTCTGTCCCAGATTTCAGCCACAGATTTTTCAATGCCTTGGTAGCTCTCCAGTGTCTTCAAACAGATTAGATAGATAGACAGATAGATAGAAAGATAGATAGATAGATGATAGATAGATAGATAGGTAGATATACATATATGTATATATGTATCTTTTACAACTGTTCTCAGTAAAAGCATTGGTCCAAACTACTTAGTTTGCAATACATGCTTATTTTGTAACCATTGTTATGTCATATGTTTTAAATTCCCTATTTTCCCTTCTTAATATTAATTTTTACTTCTAATTTTTTGTGATAACTATTTCAAGAGGTTTGCTGTTTTGTTAGTTTTAAAAATAAGTTTTCTTTATATTAACTCTCCTTGTATCAATTTTTTTCTAATTCACTGATATTGATGCCTATAATTGTTATGGTCTTTTTACCTTCTTGTTTTTTATTTTCTCAGCCTTCTAATTTTCTAATGTAAATGTTTATATAAATATTAAGGCTGTAAGTTTCCCCTGTAAGAATTATTTTGATGTATCCCACAAGCTTTGAAATATTTCTTAATCATTAATGAGTTTAAAATGTATTTTAATATTCTTATTGACCTCTTCTACAAATATTAGTGTTCAGAAATTGAGATTTTTAATACATTATTTTGATATTATTTTTGTTATTTGATTTCAATTTAATTAAAATGTAATATATTTTTTAAAACATCTGGAAACTTGGTTTATAGGCCTGTGCATAGAAAATTTTTTTCAATGTTTCAGGAAAACTTAAGATCTGAATTTGATAATTTTGGGATACAGGTATAATGCAAATGCAAAGACATTAAATGTTTAATTTTCTGTGTGCTAATCTTTGTTTACTTGATATGTCAATAAATAAGAATTTAAAAATCTCCCACTGTGATGAATTATATGACAATGAGTTAATGTAATTTTATTACTATTTTTATTATATTTTGTGAGTTTATTAGGTAAATATTTTATATATTGTTATGCCATCCTAACAAATTCTAACTTTTATCATGATGTATTATTCTTTACCTCTAATAAAGGTTTTTGTTATAAAGTCTATTTTGCCTAATATTACTATAACTACTGATTACTAATGATTAATATTTACCTGGTATGATGCCCTTTAGACATCAAAATTTTCAGTTTAACTGGCTTTTTTTTCTTTAAAACAAGATGTAGCAATACCTTTTTAGTTTTTTTTTTTTTGGAAATGGAGTCTCACTCTGTCACCCTGGGTAGAGTGAAGTGGCATCACTGTAGGTCACTGTAGCCTCAAACTCCTGGGCTCAAGTGATCCTCCTGCCTCAGCCTCCTGGGTAGATGGGATTACAGGAGCACACCATGATAACTGGCTATTTTTTCAATTTTTAGTAGAGATGGGGTCTCCCTCTTGCTCAGGCTGGTCTCAAACGCTTGAGCTCAAGCAATCCTCCCACCTTGGCCTCTCGAGTGCTAATAGCAATCCTTTTTAAGTTTATTCTGTCAATATTCAAATTTTAAGCAGACAGACAGATTAATCTATTTATACTCTATTTGATAATTGATAAATTTATATTACTTTCTACTATCTTGCTTTTATTAAGATGATTTTTTTAGAGAAGATTTAGTTTCACAGCAAAATTGAGAGGAAGGTAGAGAGATTTCCCGTATACCCCAGGCCCCACACATGCACAGCCTCCTTTGTTATCAACATCCCTATCAGAATGGTACATTTGTTACAATTGATGACCTACACTGACACATCATTATCATCCAAAGTCCATAGTTTCCATAGGGTTCAATCTTGATGAACCCCATATTCTATGAGTTCAGACAATGTATGCTATGTATCCATCATTATAGTATCATAGAGTATCTTCACTGTACTAAAAATCCTTCATGCTTTATCTATTCATCCCTCACTCCCCTCTGACCCAAAGTTATTACAAAACCCAAGATGATTTAGATTTTCTCACATGTTATCTTTTAGGAATCTTATTGTTGTTGTTGTTATATTTTATAGTTAGGTCTATGATCCATTTTGAATTAATTTTTGTGAAGGGTATAAGGTCTGTGTCTAGATTCATGTTTTACATTTGCATATTCAGTTGTTCCAGAATAATGTGTTAAAAAAATTATCTTTCATCCATTGTATTGCCTATGTTCTTTTAGCCAGATGACTGTTTTTATGTGGTTTATTTCTGCACTCTCTGTTTTGTTCCACTGATCTGTTTGTCTATTATTTCATTAATATGACATTGTCTTGATTAGTGTAGGTTTACAGTATCTCTTGATGTTGGACAATGTCAGTCCTCCAACTTTCTTCTTCTTTAACATTGTGTTGGCTATTTAGGGCCTTTTGTCTCTCCATATAAACAGTAAAATCAGACTTGCTGGAATGTGGTTGGATTGCAAAGAATCTACAGTTTAGTTTAGGAAGAACTGACATCTTAACAATATTGAAGTTTTTGATCCATGATCATGAAATATTTTTCCATTTATTTACTTTTTTGTTATTTTTCATCACAGTTTTGTAGTTTTCTTTACATAGATCTTCCATATATTTTGTTAGATTTGTACCTAAGTATTTCATTTTGAGGAGTACTAGTGTAAATGGTATTATATTTTAAATTTCAAATTACACTTATTCATTGCTGGTATTGAAAGCTATTGACTTTTGTACACTAACCTTGGGTCCTGAAACCTTGTTATATTTGTGTATTAGCACCTAGAATTATTTTGTTGGTATTTTCAGTTTTTCTACATTGACAATCATGCTATCTGTGAACAAATTTTGATTTCCTCCTTCCTAGTAAATTATTAGCTAGGAATTCCAATATGAGGTTGAAAAGCAGCGCTATAAAGTTTTAAAATAGATATTCTTTATCATATCGAGGAAGTTACTCTTTCTACTATAGTAAGAGTTTTTTTAAATGAATAAATGTTGGGTTTTGTCAAATGCTTCTTCTGTATACATTGATATGATCACATGATTTTTCTTTTTAGCCTTTGATATGATTGATTTACAATACTTGATTTTTAACTATTGAAATAGCCTTGCATATTTGGAATGAATCCTACTTGGTCATGGTGAATATATAATTCTTTATATAAACTGCTGAATTTGATTTGATAACATTTTGTTAAGGATTTTAAGAAATATTGCTCTGTAGTTTCCTTTTCCCATAATGCCTTTGTTTAGCTTTAGTATTAAAGAGATGTTGGCCTCATAGACTGATTAAGAAAGTATTTCTCCTAATTTTGTCTTCTGAAAGACATTGTAGAAAACTGTAATCTTTTCTTCCTTAAATGTTTGGTAGAATTCACCAGTTAACCCATCTGGGCATGGTGCTTTCTGTTTTCTAACTATTTATTGAATTTCTTGAATAGATACAGGCCTATTCACATTGTTTATTTCTCCTTGTATGAGTTTTGGTTAATGTGTCTTTAAAGGAAGTAGCCCATTTCATCTAGGTTAGTCCCAATTCCAGCTGTTATCCCTGTTCTTTTCAGAAATAAGAAAAAAAATATCAATGTTTATTGTCATTCTTCCTCTAGAATATGGCCTTCTCTATTTACACTTTTTCAACTGTTTATCTAAAACAGAATTTCTAAGGTAACTATTAAACCTTTTACAGATATGAAAATCAATTTTAAAATGATATTTTTCTATTTGAAAGTTAAAACATTAAGTCTGGTTTGTGTGTATGTATTTGTGTGTATGTTTAGGAATTTCTAGGTTTAAATTTAGAATGAAACTAAATTTATTTCTTGGCTATTCTCACTCTAAGTTAATTTCATTAAAAGTCTTCAGGATAAGTGATTTGTGTTCTAAAGGTGACTTTTTTTGTGTATTCAAGCTATAAGCATTGCTATTAACAAAAGATAGAAGTTGTTTAAGATTCTAGTCATATGCATTGCATTAGTAAAATAATAGGTTTAATATGGGAATGGCAGGGGGTGATGAGTTGCATATAGAAATGAATGTATTTACTGAGAAAGTACTACTCAGTTTCTAAAATTCACCATCTCTTTCTTGTTTAGCTTATTACTGGAAGTATTAATCACTAATTATTAGTATTATTCTTAACTTTATATTAATACTACAATCATTATTAATGCTATTAATGATCATGTACAAAATGTATAGTGTTTTTATTTTTTTGTTGGTTATGTGTAAACACTTCAGGTTCTCAAAAAACTATGCAAAAGAAAAAAGATAAAAAACGTGATACAAAGAGTATTTAAGTGACTTATGGGAAAAAGTAGAGCTAAGAGTGAAACCCTGGTAGTCTATTCCAAAGCCTATGTCATAACTATTACATTGTTCTATATTCCTACTATAAATTATATAAATCCTCATTACAATCTTTACTAAATATATGAATATATATTTCTTTATAACTAAAAAACATCCAATTTTTTATACAAAACTGAAACTAAATTTTACATATATTACATATATATTTGATATCTATGGATGGGTAAAATTAGTTGGATCTATAAACTAAGAGTATCCCTTTCCATACAATTAGTCTTGCTGTAATGATGAGTATACTATTAAAATGCATGACTTGTTGGCTTTTAAGATGAAAAAATATTCTTTTTAATAACAGTGTTAAGTTATGTAAGTTAAGGTTCACGGAATCATTATATAGAAAGATAAGTTTATTGATTCAAAAATATTTATCATTTTCTAAGAATCTATTTTCCAAAAAATTACATTTTAAAGTTATTTCCATATTTGCATGCATATACAAGCACTTTTATGGGAATGGATGGATCAGAAATCAACAGATTGTATCAAACCAGGGTCAGCAAACCTTAAAAGTTGTTTTCATAAATGCCTGTCAGCAAGCATACATAAAAAGTATAGACATCATTGCTTGGTTCTTAATAGAAAGCCATTTATACCGTAGTCTCCCTTTCAATACAGATGGCACTTCTGACTACATATTGAAAAAGCAAACATGAGCTGACCACAGCAAAGGCCAGATGGAACCAGAGTGGAATTGCACAAGGTATAAATGCATTATCATTTACTGAGCCCCCATCTTCCAGGAAAGCTCAAGTGATTACACACAATATATCCTCCTGGACATACTCCTTGCCTCTCCTTTCCCTTGTCTATCTAAGATTCTTTTTACTTCAGTAAATTGACTCTATGTTTACGTACAGAAAATGATCCAGCTGCATTTTAAAGCAACATATCTGACTTTTGCAAAATGAGGCAAAATGACTTCTTCACCAGTACCATGTGCACATGTGTATACACACATGCGCACATACACACATCGTGCACAAGCACTGAAAAAACTGGCTGGGCTAGGGGATAATTTTTGTATCTAGAATGGGTTTTATTTGTTTCTGATTTTTAAATCTAATGCAATGAATAGGTAGTGAGTCATAAGCAAGATAGGTAGCTTCTTTCCCCTTCCACAAGAACATCCCTGTACATACAAGTATGAACTCCACATGCTATGTTTGCAAATTACCTCAGCCTCATGGCTGCTATTAATTGTATTATGACTGAATTCTTGATCTAAACTGGACTATTCGGATTCTCTTTCCTAGTAATTTTGAATTAGGATTCAGAGTCACTGAGTGAATGGCTAGAGGTTTATTTGTTCCAAAATGTAAGATACACATTTCTGCACTTTTATACATACATATTTCACTATGTAAACAGAGAAACAGAGAAAGTTATTCTACAAAATCAATATCAGAAGAAGAGATAAAAGAGAGTAAATTCCTGACCACTTTCCATATTTTAATTGAGTCTCTGATTGAGTCCTGGCTTCATTCCTATGCTTAAGTTTTGTGAGACACTTCCAATATATAATTAACAAAGTCATTATATCCTTAAGCTACCTATGATTATTTCAGTTATACACAGAGGGTCAAAAATATGCATCATTTTATAAGGGTAGGTATGAAAGGCCATTGTGTTGAGTCACTTACACATTTTTCAAACATTGCAAGGATATTTCTCTGGCTTTGGGCTATTGCATTACTCCCAGTCCACTAGGCAATGCCTGGAAGACAGCCTCCTTAACCTTATAGAATACAATAAATCTCTGGTGCTCCCATAGAGAAAATAAGATAAAGCTTTACTATTTAAACAAATATACACTCTCAATATAAGATATTAAAAATAAACAAATATGCTGGGGTAAAAAGTAAATTCTTTGGGAACTGGACCATATCAGCATTTGACCGTATGTATTTTTCTGCTTTCTGGGTATCAAACAATCAGTTCCACTTGATTTCTCATCCCTAAAACATATGTTTCAGAAGTAAAGCAAAATCCAGTAAATCCAAGGCATAGAAGAAGTCAGCATGTCAGAATGAAAAGAAAAGGCACTTTTGAGCTAGATAGTTCTAGCTTCAAATCCTAGATCTTCTATTAATTATGTGCATGATGCAGAGTATGATAATGCCAATCTCTTGCACCCACATTTGATAACTTGTAGGTTTAACTCAAGATTTCATGCCAGTGCATAATAAATTTAATAAGGCCAAACAGTAGTGACAGAGGTCCCCACCAATTAATGTTCCCTAATCTACTGTTACCATTGGCCAAGAGGTCTTTCAGTGCTATTAACATCAATGATGAAAAACCATTTTGATCATTCTAGAATTAATTGTCTGGATGTATGTCTAGAACAGTAACTCTAACAAAAATGAATGTCGATTTTTGATCACTAGGAATTATATGATTTATATTTAATATTCATAGTACCACTCTGAGTTAGCTATTACTATCTTTATTTTAATACTATGAAATGTGAGGCTTAGAGAGTTAAAATTTATCATCCAAAGTCACCAACCATGAAGCGTCAGAGTCAAGATTCAAAACCAACTTTGTCTGGCTCCCAAGTCAATACTATAACTAACCTCCTTTATATGTAGTCAATTAAAGTACTGGTATCCTGACTTTTTAGTATTTGACAGGAACTGAGGAGACTAATAGATAAAAAAAAAGTAGGAGACTCTTCCAACTAATATTTGAAAACAAAAATTCAATTCATATGTCCACAATTTTTTCTCAACTGTTATTTCATTATTTTGTGTAATATTTTCCAACTTCAAAATTGTACCAGCAGTCATTTCAATTTGCTTTAGCTTATCTCTTTGTTTATTTTTACAGCTTATGTGGCTGTGCTGAGCTATTTCTGTTTTATGTTATGCTTTCTCCTTCCTCCCTTCCTTCCATTCTTTCATTCTTTCGCTTTTCTAGCAGTTCCAAACCTATTTGAGCAAATAAAATAGAATAGTTTTACAATTTTTATTTTTGTATCATAATTTAAAAAGGTGGAAAGTAAGTTAGAATATCATGTTTAAAATTGATTCAATTATTAAACAGTGAAAATATTAATATAAAATTATTATAAAATAGGTAATTTCTTTGTTTTACCTTTTGAGCCATTGTGGTATCTGGGCTCTGAACTTTAGCTTTTGGATGATTTTACACAGGTGCATGTCTATTGTGCTGATGAGAATATAATGCAGGTCTGAGTACTTCCTTCAGGGTAGGTCTGGTCTTCACAAATTCCCTCAGTGATTGTTTGTCTGAGAAAGTCTTACTTCTCCCTCATATAAGAAACTTAGTTTTGCAATAGACAAAATTCTTGGTATTATTCTCTTTTAGAAGACTGAAGATGTGTCCCCAGTCCCTTTTGGTTTATAAGGTTTCAGTTGAGAAGTATGCAGTTAGCCTGATAGGTTTTTCTTTTGTAAGTTACCTGCTGTTGTCATCTTAGTGCTCTTAGGAATGCTTCTTCCGTGTTTACCCTGGCCAGACTAATGACCATTTGTCATGGTGATTGCCTCTTTATGATGTATCTCCCAGGAGTCCTATGTGCTTATTGTAACTGGACATCTAGATTTCTAGCAAGGCCAGGGAAATTTTCCTCAATTATTCCCTCAAATAAATTGTCCACCCCTTGTGTATTTTCTTTATCGCACTCAAGGATATCTTTGATTCTTATGTTTGGCCTCTTTACATAATCCCGCATTTATTGTAGGCTTTGTTCATTCCCTCATTTCTCTGTTCTTTCGCTTTTACTGCTTTGTTTAGCTCATAGGTGTTATCTTCAAGCTCTGAGATTCTTTCTTCTGCCTGATCTAGCCTATTACTAAGGCTTTGCACTGTGTTTTCTAATTTCTTGACTGAATATTTCATTTCCAGAATTTCTGTTTGGTTTTTCTTTGATAATTTGATTTCTTTAGAGAATTTTTCATTCATTTGCTTCATTGTTTTTGTGGCTTCTTTGTGTTGGTTTTCTATTTTCTCTTGTATTTCACTAAGCTTTCTTACAATCCTTATTTGAAGTTCTGCATCTATCATTTTAACAAAATAGTTTAGGTTGGTATCCATTGGCAAGGAGCTACTGATTTATTCTGGGAGTGTCTTTTGCTCTGATTTTTCATGATTCTGGAGTTTTTTTTAACTGATTCCTTCGATCTGGCCTCTTAATCGAGAGCTGGGGTGCTAGGCCTAGCTTATGGTCCCATCTCAGAATCTCCAAAGATCAATTCCTGGCTGTGCCAAGGAGAGGAATGCTGGTCCTGACTTGCCTTTGGGGTGTTCTGGCAGGTTTGAAGAACCTCTCAGGTTACCTATAACCTGTTGTCTTTACCTCTTCCCAACAGAGTACAGCAAGTTTGGTTTCCCAGCTTAATCTCTGAGCTGATTAATTGTATTTGTGGATACAAAGCTACCATTCCCTAATTACTAGAGTTGGAAGGCATTATGATTAGTTATGGGGTTATTCTCCCATCATTGACTGTAGTTTGCATGGAAGGGCCATCTACGAAGGTAACCTTATTGCTCCTGGTAGGCTCTGATCTCCCAGGTAGGGCACATGACTGTCTCAAGCTTTAGGGGGGACCCTTTAGCTCTCAGAGGGTTGCTTGTTCCCTACAGCCCCTGAAATGGGAGGAGTAGCAAGATAGATCATGGCTAGAATGCCAGAGTCTGAGAGACATTGCTAAGCCTCCGCAGGGCTCAGAAGTTGCTTACCTGGCTGCTAGAGGGAGATGCTGATATGAAGTCCACAGCAATCTCTCCAAGTCAGGAAGGCTAGGGGAGAGGACCTATTCATGTGATTGCAAAGGCCTCAGTGCAGGCCCTTTCCTGTCCCTGTTCTCCCTGGGTTCTCTGTGGGGCTGAGGTGAATGTCCTTGCTATTTGCTCCCTGGAAGTACACAGCTCTTTCTTCTCAGATCAGTCCAGGTGCATGCATTTCCTTGTCACCTGAAACTAGCTCTAGAAATACCACACAGTCTGTGTGTCTGACCTGTTGGCGTTAATCTCTGCTGTCAGTGGTGGGCACAGTCGGGGTCATGCCTCCACCACAGATAAATAAGCCTCTAGGCACACGGCACTTTCACAGTTGCTATGGCGGGGACAGGCCATGGTCTCCCCGCACCACTGTCTTGTCTAAAGCACACTGGTAAGCTTTGCCTGTCTAAGCTGCCAGTGTGTGATCTCATGAAGTATTGGCACAGAGAGAAATAGGCCTCTCAGCACTAGGCACTTACTTAGTTGCTATAAGGGGAGAGGGGCCACAGTCTAGCAGGATGAACAGAAATTCAACCCTTGTCATTTCTTTCGATAGATTTGAATGGCTTCAACTCCCCACTCAAAAGAAATATGCTGGCTAAATGGATAAAAAAATATAAGCCAAGTACCTGTTGTCTCCAGGAAACACACCTAACTAACAAGGCCTCATTTAGACACAGGGAGAAACGATGAAATACAATATACCATGCAAATGGCAACCAAAAGAAAGGTGGTATAGTTATTATCATACCTGACAACATAGACTTTAAATTACTAAAAGTAAAAAAAGACAAAGATGGTCACTATATAATGTTGACGGGAACAATTCAACAAGAAGGCTTAACAATCCTAAATATTTATGCACCTAATGCAGGAATGCCCAGATTCATAAAGCAAATACTATTCAATCTAAATAAAATGATAAACAGCAGCACCATAATAGCTGTGGACTTCAACACCCACTGACAGAATTGGACAGATCTTCCAAATAGAAAATAAGCAAGGACAAAATGGATTTAAACAGAACTCTAGAACAAATGGGATTAAAAGACATTTGCAGAACATTCTACCCCCAAACTACTGAATATACATTCTTCTAATATTCTCATAGAATGTTCTCTAAGATTAATCACATCCTAGGCCAAAAAACATGTCTCAATAAATTTAAAAAAATAGAAATTATACCATGCATCTTCTCGGACCACAGTGGAATAAAATTATAAATCAATTCTAACTGACACATTCATCTCTAACAAAGTCATGGAAACTAAACCTATTGCTGAATGATAGCTGGGTAAAAAAAGGATATAAAGATGGAACTCAAAAGATTCTTTGACTAAATGATAATGGGGAGGGGAAAGACCTCTATAAGAAGAACTATGAAACACTGAGGAAAGAAATTGCAGAGTATATAAAGAGATTAAAAAACATAAGCCAATGGATTGGCAGAATCAACATTGTTAAAATATCTATACTACCCAAAGTAATTTACAGATTCAACGCAATCTCCATTAAAATACCACAATCATTTTTTGCATATCTATAAAAAATACTTCTGTGCTTCGTATGGAACCAGAAAAGATCCTGAATAGCCAATACAACCTTACATAATAAGAATAAATTCGGAGGCATCATTTTACCAGACTGCAAGCTTCACTACAAGAATATAGTAACCAAAACAGCATGGTATTCACACAAAAACAGAGACATAGATCTATGGATCAGAACAGGGAACCCAGATATGAAACCAGCCTCATACTGTCATCTGATCTTTGATAAACTAGCAAAAACACACATTGCAGTAAAGAATCCCTATTCCCTAAATGGTTTTTGGAAAATTGGATAGCCACATGTAGAAGACTGAAACAGGATCCATACCTCTCAACACTTATAAAAATTAATTAATGATGTATAATAGACTTAAACCTAAGGTGTGAAACTATAAGAATTCTAGAAGAAAATGTTGAAAAATTTCTTATAGATATCAGGCTAGGCAAAGAATTTATGAAGAAGATCCCAAAAACAATCATAGCAAGAACAAAAATAAATAGGACGTGAACTAAATAAAAAGCTTCTGTACAGGTAAACACACAATAAATAGAGTAAATAGACAACCTATGGAAGGAGAGAAAAGTATTTGCATGCCATACATCTGATAAAGTACTGATAACCACAATGTACAAATAACTCAAACAAATCAGCAAGAAAAATCAAACAACCCATTACCAAGTGGGCAAAAGACATGAACATAAATTTTTCGAGTGAAGATAGACTAATGGCCAACAAACACATGAAAAAATGCTCAAGGTCTCTAATTATCTGGTAAAAACAAATCAAAACCATAATGAGATATCCTAACTCCATTGAGAATGGCTCTTATCAAAAAGTCCCAAAACAACAGATGCTGGCATAGATGTAGAGAGAAAGGAACACTTATACACTGTTGGCGAGACTGCAAACCAGTACAACCTCTATGAAAAGCAGGATGGAGATACCTCAAAGAACTCAAAGTAGAACTACCATTGATCCAACAATCCTACTACTATGTATTTACCCAAAAGAAAAAAGACATTTTATGAAAAAGATACTTGCACTCGAATATTTATAACAGCACAATTCACAATCACAAAGATGTGGGAACAACCCAAGTGCCCATTAATACATGAGTAGATTAATGAAATGTAGCATATGTATAACATGGAGTACTACTCGGCCATAAAAAACCTGGATGAAACTAGATACCATTCTTCTTTCTAAGTGAAGTATCACAAGAATGGAAAAACAGTCACCACATGTACTCACTACTAACTTGAAACTAATCAATCAATACTTATGTGTACATACGGAAGTAAAACTCAATAGAAATCAAGCAGGTGGGAGGGGGAGTAGAGGATGGTTACATTCACACCTAATGGGTATGAAGCACACTATCTGGATAAAGGGCACACTGTACAAAACTGTACAAAAGCAAATTATGTGATACAAAACATGTATATCTCCATAATATTCTGAAATTTTTTAAAAGGCAAAGAAATATATTTTCCTAACAATTTTGCTAGTCTATACTGTTAAACATTTCCCTTGTCAAATTCTTCTATTCGCCAAAAGAAATAAAATATTGATGTGTCTTTTGAAAAGTATACTTGTATTTGTGTACTTGATCAATATTTTCAAATTTCTTTTTTATAGCTACCAATATATAAAAAATCATGTTTTCTTATACAAGTGTTACTTTATATAATTAAAAAAAATTCCTTTTATAAAAAAATAAACATTTTGCCAAATTGTGCAATTGGTCATAAAGTAAATAATTTAACATAGTACTTGACACATGAAAAATTAAATGATTTATTTAGCAAATATTTATTGAATATCAGCTTTTTGCCAGGTGTTGCTAGATATTGGAAATGTAGGAATAATAAAAATAAAGTTCTACTCTAAGGGCAAAACAAATAATAAATAAATGAATCTGTAGTCATATTAGAGAATAATCAGCTTTATTTAAAAAATAAATCATGCCATTTTTCCATAGTGGCTGGCTGGGACCAAGGTATGATTAGGCCAGTTTCATACCTGTTTGGTCCCCCTTTTCCTCATATTTTTATTTCCTTATTAATGTACAATAAGGTCAGTGACAAGAACAGTAAATAATTTAAACTTTTACCTTACTTGTAAACTATTAATGACAAGTTAGTGTGCCATAATTTCATGGATGCTGGCAAAAAACACAAGACTTTGTGCCGGAGACATAGGATATTTTATTAATCATGGCAATAGCAGTATTCAGAGAATTGGCATTTATAACAGTTCTCTAAGTCTCTTTTTTTACAGGGATACTCAAAGAGGGCCAGATGACATCTACACATGCAGTAAGGTGCATTACAGGAGAGGAACTCTGAGCTTAAAAGAACCCGAATTTGCTATAATGAACAGCACGAATGCCTGATTTTTGTATCAGAAGATATTATCATTAGTATATAGGAAAGTAAAGAAACTTACTTTTTGTTGGGGAGGGGGCATGGAGTGGAGACAGTATTTCTATCTTTCATGTTTCTGTGCTATACAAAAATTCCTGAAACGTTGAAAACAAAGGAATTCAGTGCCTCTACTCAAAAGTTGTGAAGAGGCCGGGCGCTGTGGCTCACGCCTGTAATCCTAGCTCTTGGGAGGCCGAGGCGGGTGGATTGCTCAAGGTCAGGAGTTCAAAACCAGCCTGAGCAAGAGCGAGACCCTGTCTCTACTATAAATAGAAAGAAATCAATTGGCCAACTGATATATATATATAAAAAATTAGCCGGGCATGGTGGCACATGCCTGTAGTCCCAGCTACTTGGGAGGCTGAGGCAGAAGGATCACTCGAGCCCAGGAGTTTGAGGTTGCTGTGAGCTAGGCTGACGCCACGGCACTAACTCTAGCCTGGACAACAAAGCGAGACTCTGTCTCAAAAAAAAAAAAAAAAAAAAAAAAAAAAAAAGTTGTGAAGAAAGCAATGGAAGTTCTACAGATAATAGTCACCCAATGCCCAGCACCATTCATTGAAAAGTGAGTCCTTTCCTTAATTATCTGGAAGTGTATGTCTGTGGAATACCTCAAGCATCCATACATGTCTGCATATTTTTCTGGATTGCGTTTGTTCTATTGTTTTGTCTATTTCACAGCATCGCCACACTATTTTAAGTATTATGTCTTTTTAATAAAAATGTTGTACCTCATAGCATTGCCATATTATGTTAACTATTTATTTTAAGTCTCTATAGATGTTCTGGCAAATCTACATTCCTTGTTATTGTTCTAGAATTCCTTGGCTACTGTTAACTTGGACATTCTATAATTTTCTTCCTGGAAGTTTTGCAGATTAAGTGCAAGAATTATTCATAAGTGTATCATATTGTGATGCTGTTATAAATAGTACCTTTTAATTTTTGTTTATGTCTAGTTGATAAGGATAATTAATTATATACATACATATGTGTATGTGTGTACGTGTGTATATATGTATTTTTGTTTCCAGAAACCTTGTGAATCTTTCTTATTAATTCTAATTTTTATCCTTTAATCCTTTTAGATTATAGTAATCATTTAAAAATAGTGTTGTTATTCAGTGACAGTAGTTTCCATTTTATTCTTTTTCTGCCTCACTGCTCTGGTTAGATGTTGAGTAATGTTAAATAGCATTTGTATTAAACAGTATTCTTATTTTTTTCTTGAGTTCAGTAGAAATGATGTCAACATCTGATAATTAAGTGTGATGTCTACTACAGATTTTCTCTAATCATTGTAAGATTAATAAACTACCTTCTATTTGCAAACCTGATAAATCTTTTTAAAATCATACATGGAATTTGGATTTTATAAAATTCCTTTGATACTTCTATAGTAATGATTATAAATGATTATGTAATTTTACATCTTTAGTTAGTGTGGTGAATTATTTGACTGGCTACCTAAAGTCCATCTAATGTTTAAAGAATCATGCATTACTGATATAAATAAAAATTCTTTTTAAACTCTTAAAGCTTTGATTTCTAATATTTTGAGTAGTAGTTTTCGTGTATATTCATGAGTGTGACAGGGCTTTGTTTTCCCTTCAAAATATTTT
Source organism: Microcebus murinus (assembly GCF_040939455.1). NCBI lineage: Eukaryota > Metazoa > Chordata > Mammalia > Primates > Cheirogaleidae > Microcebus > Microcebus murinus. Next base: position 57,000,968 of record NC_134105.1, on the reverse strand, counting down.
TCTGAATTTTGTATCAATGTTATACTAGGACTAGGCTAATATCATTAATTGGAGCAGATACTTTCTTTCTAATTATCTGGGAAATCTTTCATAAATTTTGAAACACCTATTCCTTTAATTATTGGTAGAATAAGCCAAAGAGGAAATCTAATTCTAGAAATTTATTTATTTAGTTACTTTTTAATATTGTGTCAGTGTCTTTTGTTGTTATTAGGATAACCCAAGTTTTTTTGTTCCTTTTTCCATCAGTTTGGTAACTTTTGTTTAGTTGCTTATGGATTAACTAGGTGTTTAAGAAGACAGTTTCCAATTTCACATTTTCTTGTTTAAATTTCAGTTCTCCCATTTGTTAGCTGTAAGATATTTGCCAACATATTTAAGTGTTCTACGATCAGTAAATCAATATCTAAAATACATTCTCTCTGATGCTGCTGGTAGGAATGTATACTGCATAAATACTGCAAAACTCTCTTACAGTTTGCTAAAACTCAACTAAAATAAGATATAAATATAGATAAATATACTCATGCTTTGCTTAAGGTTGGGATATATTCTTAGAAATGTGTTGTTAGGTGATTTTGTCCTTATGTGACCATCATAGAGTGTACTTACACAAATCTAGGTGGTATAGCCTATTTGCTTCTAGGTTACACACCAGTGCAACATGTCACTATCCTGAATACTGTAGGTAATTATAACACAATGGTAAATATATGTGTATCTAAACATATCTAAAATCAGAAAACATAATGTGTTGTTGTGGGATGTTACAGCAGCTACAACATCACTAGGCAACAGGAATTTTTTTCACCTCCATTATAATCTTACGGGACCACCTTTGCATATGCAGTGCGGTGTTTACCAAAACGTTATTATGTGGCACATGACTGCATGTATACACACATACACACACACACACACACACACACATCCAAAACATGCAGAAGAATGTTTATGGCAATTTTATTTTATTTATAATAATGTTGAAAGCATTCCAAATGGCCTCACTACTAAAATGGCTATGAAAAAGTGCAAAATATTCATAAAATAGAACACTACACAGCAATAAAAGAACACATTACTAATGAACAATGAATGGATGCATCTCAATCATAGTAAGAGAGAAGTTAGATACAAACAATACAAATCATTATTCATATCACTTCAAAACAGGCCAGATTAACTTCTGATGATGCATGTCAGAATAAGGAACACTCTTTGAGGGAGATACTGACTGGGAAAGGGGCACAAGGAAACCTTGCAGAATGCTGGAAGTATTCTAAATCTTAAAATGGGTGGTAGTTACATGGGTACTAACATAGGTAAAATTTCATTTAGTTGTACATATTAGATTTGTGCCCTTGCCATGTGTAAAATGCATCTCAAAAATTAAAGAACTGATAGGAGGTAGGTGATTAAATAAAGGCTTTATTGATGATATTTTCAAAATAAAATACTTTAATCAATAAGATTACAACACCTCTAATAATTTCACTATTCTGTACTATCTAATACATAGCCACTAGCCATGTGTGGCTATTTAAATTTAAACTAGTTAAAATTAAGGAAAAATAGAAATTTAGATACTCAGTAGTGGTTGTAGTCACATTTTAAGTGTTCAATAACTACATGTACGTGGACAACATTTTTGGCAACAGATTATAGAATGTTTTTATCATGGTAGAAAGTTCTATTAATATAGAGAATATTTGCCCCTAGCTAGGCAATCCTTGATATCCTGGATAGAACAAAAGAAACACATGAATATTTAATAAAATATATATTGAAATAAATTAATGAATACTAATTCCTTAACATAACTATTCTGTATTCACAAGAATAATATTCAGTGTTGTTTTATAACTTTATTTTATTCTGTATTCTTGAAGAGAATTTCTAATTTGTTCTTCATGTCACTGATGGCATGATCTATCAGTTTTAATCTATAACCTCTTAAGTAAACATTTAAAATTTACTACTTTCTTTTGGATTTCCTTGAGATTCTTCAGGATAATACTCTTCCATCTATGTTTTCATATAATCCTGTTTGGTTTGTTTATATTCATCCCAGAATAGTCTTTCTTTAGGACATTCTGTTTCTATTTCTTATAAGTATTGATTACTTTTACTTTATTGAGAAAAACTTGGAGTATTCAAAAACCTTCTTCTGGATCCAGCAACATTTATAGTGTTGTTTTTGTTTGTTTGAAATACATGTTCCTTCTTTAAATTTTTAAAATAGTTTAAGCACTGTAATCAAGTCTCCTCAGACTTACAAATCAACAGTTGATTTGTAAGGATACCTACCAAGTCAATTCCACTTTCCTATCTGACATTCACTCAGTAACACTTTGGTCTACAGGAGCATCTCAAAGCTTAGCTTACTAAGCTTAATTCATAAGAATTACATTTCCTAGAAAGCATTTCTATAATAGTTTTCTTTCTGTGAACATAATTTCAAATATTAAAGCTCTAATTTGGAAGACTATAATTAGAATATATTGTAACAAATACATAACTTTCTAGTTAATTTTCTCCCATCCTTTCCCTTGCCTTCCAGAAATCACTCTCTTAAAATAGGTATAGAAATTGTGATTGAGGGGAAAGGAGGCACAGCTTCTGTAGAGAAGGAGAGTGCTTTTCTGACCACCTCCCCATTAAAAAGAGACATGTGGATTCTCACATTTTAATCAGACTTTATAAAATTAGGCAAGAGTGTTTTGAATATAAAAGGGTAACAGTGTGGTATCAGTCCGGCTAAACATCAGAAAGTATAGCAAAGCCACAACTAATAACATCGTGTAACACTGGCACAGTGTTAGAAATGAAAAAACAGACATTTTTTTTGTATAAAATTTAGTGTTTGATAAACAAGAATTTACAGATCGGAGAATGAAAAAAAAGCAAAAAGTTTATCCATGAATTAGCTCATATATCAAAACAAATTCTTCATGAATTCAAATACTGACATATTCAAAACCAAATTATATAAACTATAACATAGATTACAATTTATACATCATTCTATGGACCTAAGGCAGAAAACCAATGGCTTTATTTTTATATTAAGTGTTCATATATTGGGAAAGCCATTATTATTAAAATGAGAAATCTGTCCAAATTAATCTGCGGAGTCAATGAATCCCAATCAAAATCCCAACAAGTTATTTTGTAAATGTTGGAAAAATTATTCTCAAATTTATATGGAAAGTACAAAGACATAAAATAAACTTAAAATTGATCATAGGATCATAGACCTAAATACAAAATGTAAATTATAGAAATTCTACAAGATAACATAGGCGAAAATCTAGGTGAACTTGGGTTTGGTGATGAGTTTTTAGATAAAACACCAAAAACATGATCTTTTTCTGAAAGGAAGGAATGAAGGAAAGAAGGAAGGAAGGAAGGAAAAGGGAAAGGGAAAAGAGGGAAAGGGAAGGAAGAAGGAAGGAAAGAAAGAAAGACAGACAGTAAGAGAAAGAGAGAAAGAAATAAAAAGTTATTATGAACAAAGAAATTAAGTTACATTTTATTAAATTATAATAAAAACTTATGTTTGCAAATACCCTGTAAAGGGAATGAAAATACAAGCCACAGGCTGGGTAAAAACATTTGCAAACACATACACACACATATATATTAAAGATATTGTATTCAAGTAAAATAAAATCACTCAATAAGAAAACAAAGAACCTAATTAAAAATAGGCAAGATGATTGAAAATGACCCCCCACTAAAGAAGATAAATAAATGACAAATAAGCATAAGAAATATGCTCAAGGTTGGCCGGGCACCATGGCTCACGTCTGTAATCCTAGAACTCTGGGAGGCCAAGGTGGGAGGATTGCTTCAGCTCAGGAGTTTGAGACCAGTCTGAGCAAGACACAGATCCCATCTCTACAAAAAATAGGAAAAATTAGCCAAGTGTGGTGGTGCATAGTCCTAGTTATTTGGGAAGGTGAGGTAGGAGAATCCCTTGAGCCTAAGAATTGGAAGTTGCAGTGAGCTATGATGATACCTTTGTACTCTACCCAGGGTGATAGAGAAAGACTCTGTCTCAAAAAAAAAAAAAAAAAAAAAAAATACTGGTGAGGATGCCAAGCCACAGAAAATGTTTATTGCTGGTAAAAATTCAAAATTGTACACCAACTTTGGAAGAAAGTTTGGCAGTTACTTACAAAGCTAAATATAGTCTTAAAATATAAACCAGCAGTCAAGCTCCTAGGTATTTACCCAAATTAAATAAAAGTTTATGTCCACAAAAAAAACAAACGTTTTGTTTTGCATACAAATGTTTATAACAGTTTTATTCAAAATAACTTAAAAGCAACCAAGATGCCCTTTAATATATGAATGGGTAAACAAACTGTGGTGCATCCATATAAAGAAATATTATTCAATGATGAAAAGAAATAAGCTATTGAGCCATGATAAGACATGCATGATGAAATGCTCACAGCTACATGAAAGAAGTAGTCTTACATACTGCATGAGTTCAGTTATATAACATTCTAGGAAAAGCAAAACTATAGAGACAGCGAACAGATCAGTGGTTGATGAAGTTTTGAAGGGGTTGAATAGGTACAAGTAGCAAATTGTAGGGTAGTAAAACTATTAATGAATGACACTGTAATGGTGGATACATGGCATTGTGCCTTGGTCAAAACACACAGAAATTTGCAGCACAACAAAATGAACTTCAATGCCTGCAATTTTTACAAAAAGTCTCATTTAGGTGGTCAAAGGATCCTAGGAATAAAGACAAATGGTGACAAAATAATTTATTACTTCAAATGTAGTTTTAAAAATTACTGCAGGTGGTAAAAGACAAAGAGGTGTTACCCTATGTAACTTTGAAAACGAGCTGGAGTTATAAGACTAAACTCTTAAGCCATGTATTCTAGTTGATAAATTAGTTTCCCATGAAAGTACAAACAATTCTGATACTACTTTACGTGTATACTAGAATTGAATGACAGCAGGATCTAGGTTTCTCACTATTTGGAATGGTAATTGACAAATAAGCAATTCAACAACAACAATGAAAAAAGCTTCCATGAAGAAATATCTGCTTCTAGGACTGACCCCCCAAATATACAAGATGAGCATGGAAGCCTGGAGCATTCTATAGTGCAAAAAAATAAGAAGGGTTTCAGAAAAAGAAAAAGCAAAGACCCTTGAGTGACTGGGCTGTGTCAAAGGGATCCACTGAAAGAGTTCCCAATGGCCAAATCTCACATAAAGTAATATTGGATAATAACCCAAAGTATAAAATGAATATACATGTGGCCATAATAGCATAGGCAAATTATTCAATAAGAAAATAAGTATGGGATATGAATCAAATCCCCACTGCAGAATAATTTCCAGTATTTTATGTAAATACTTCATCCTCAAAAACTGGAAGTATTAATTCCCTATTCTTTATATGTGGATACACAAAGTTAAAAGAGAGAGAGAGGGCTTTCATAGTGGAGAATCCTGACAAACACCATTTTTATCAGGTGATCAAGGTCAACATCAACAGTGATAAATCATTTTGATAGCATGCACCCTTGACACAGTGTGATGAAAATGGCACTTTATTCTGAGGTCTTTTTCCCAAAAACCCATAACCCTAGTCTAACCATAAAAAAGACATCAGAAAAAATTCAGTAGAGGATCATTCTACAAAATGCCAGATAAGTGCTTTTCAAAACCGGCAAGGTCATCAAAAACAAGGAAAATCTGAAAAACTATCACAACCAAAAGGAGTCTCAGGAAATAACAACTAAAGGTAATGTGATATACTATATGGAATCCTGGAGCAAAAAAAGGATATTAGATAAAAACTAAAAAAAATCTAAATAAAGTATGGACTTTAATTAATAATAGCATATCAATATTGGTGCATTAATTGTGGCAAATGTATCATATTAATGTAAGTTATTAATAAAACTTAATGTAAGTTATTAATATGTTCTCAATTGTTCTGTAAATCTAAAATTTTCAGATAATATAAAGTCTATTACAAACCAAAATTTATAATTTTAAGATGTAATGTGCTCTAAGAATTCACAAAGAAAAATGTTAGACAATAAAGAAAATAAATGTATGTCTGTATGTGCATATATATATATACAATTTACTAAAGATGAAATATTCAGAAGCTTATGTATAAATTTTTGCAAAATTAGTAATCAAAGAATCATAAGAGACTCTTATTATGAACAATGATAGATAAATTGGATAATGTATAAGAAATGAATATGTTCCTAGCCTAGAAATAGACGATATGAACCAACTAAAAATCAGTAAGGAGATTGAATCAGCATTCCATATCCTTCTAACAACAACATAAAAACAAAACACAGGACCAGATGGCTTCACGGATGAATTCTATCATGGATTTAAGGAAGAATTAGAGCCAATATTTCTCAAATTCTTCCAAAAATTTAAGAGATGGGAACATTTCCAAACTCATTTTACCAAGCCAGTCTTACACTCATACCAGAGCCAGATTAAGGACACTACAGGAAAAGAAAATTACAGGCCAATATCCCTGATAAATATAAATGCAAAAATCTATACCAAAATACTAGTAAACAGAATTTAATAGCACATTAAAAGATCATACACCATGGATTTACCCATGGGATGCAAGGATGGTTTAACAACATGTAAATCAATAAATGTGATATGCTACTTTAACAGAATGATGGATAAACATTAAAGGATAATCTCAATGGATTAAAAAAAATTGACAAAAATTCTATATCATTTCATGTTAAAAATTCTCAACAAAGGAATGTACTAATCATAATAAAAGCCATGTATGACAAGCCCACAGCTAACATAATATTCAATGGTAAAAAGCTGAAGTTTTTTTCTCTAAGATCAGGAACTAGACAAGCATGCCTCTCTTACTACTTCTATTCAACACAATACTGGAAGTCTTAGGCAGAGAAATTGGGCAAGAAACATAAATAAAAGCCATCCATATTGGAAAGAAAGAAGTTGTCTTTGTTTGCAGATGGCATGATCTTACATATTGAAATCCTTAAAGACACCATCAAAACTGCTGAACTAACATATGCAATCAGTAAAGTTGTAAGATACAAAATCAATATACAAAAATAATTTGTATTTTTATACATTAACAAGAACTTTTTGAAAAATAAATTAAGAAAACAATAACAATAATAGCATTCAAAAGAATAAAATACTTAAGAATAAATGCAACTAAGAACTGAAAGATTTGTATACTGCAAACTATAAGGCACTGACAAAAGGAAGAAAATACAAATAAATAGAAAGAAATTTTATGTTCATGGATTGTTAACAGTTAATATTGTTAAAATGTTCATACCCAAATCTAAATACAGATTCAATGGCATCCCTGTCAACATCTCAATGGCACTATTCACAGAAATAGAAAAAAAATCCTAAAATTCACATGTAACCACAAAAGACTGAGAATATCCAAGTCAATCTTTAGACAAAAAAAAAAAAAAAAAAACAAGGCTAGAAGCATTACATCTCCTAACTTAAAACAATCATACAAAATATAGTAATCAAAACAATATAGTACTGGCATAAAAACAGACATACAGACTAATGGAATACAATAGAGAGCCCAAAATAAGTCCACATATATAGGGTCAACTAATCTTTGAGAAGGTTTCCAACAATACACAATGAGGAAAGGATACTCTTTTCAATAGATAGCATTGAGAAAACTGGATATCCACATTTAAATGAATGAAACTACACCCTTATCTAAAACTATACACCTAAATTACTTCCAAATTGATTAAATATTTAAATGTAACACCTGAAACCATAATACTGCTAGTAGAAACATAGGGTAAAGTCTCTTTGACATTGGTCTTTTCATCGATTTTTTGGATATGACACCAAAAACACAGCTACTAAAGGTATAGGACCATATCAAACTAAAAGCTTCTGGACAGCAAAGAAAACAATCAACAAAATGAAAAAACAAGCTATGGAATGAGATAAAATGTTTTCCAACCACACCTGATAAGGTGTTAATATCCAAAATATATAAGGAAATAAGGAATGCATACAACGCAATAGTTTAATTAATTAATTAATTACAATTTAAAAATGATCTAAGGACTTTAATAGATATTTTGTCAAAGAAGACATCCAAATTACCAAAGGTAGATGAAAGGTGCTCAACATCTCTAACATCAGGGAAACATAAATCAAAACCACAATGAGATATCTCCTCATACCAGTTACATTGGCTATTACAAAAACACAAGAAATAAGAAGTATTGGCAATGGTGTGGAGAAAAAAGAATCTTTGTACACTGTCAATTGGAATGTATTAAACTGATCCAGCTATTATAGAAAAGAAGAAATTACAACTGATTCCACAGAAATATAAAATATCAATTCTGAATATTATAAAAAAGTCTATGCACATAAACTTGAAAATATGGAGGAAATGGACAATTTCTTAAAAACACAGAGCCTCTGTAGGCTCAGTCAGGAAGAAATAGAATTCCTGAACAGACCAATATCAAGTACTGACATTGAAGCAGTAATAAAAACTTTCCCAAAAAAAAAAAAAAAAAAGTCCTGGATCACCTGGATCAGATGGTTTCACACCTGAATTCTACCAGAACTACAAGGAAGAACTGGTGCCTAACCTGCAGAAATTATTCCACAACAACAAGAAGGAAGGAAGCCTCTCTGACAAGTTTTACAAAGCCAACATCATCCTGATACCAAAGCCAGGAAAGAACTCAAAAATAAAAATAAATAAAACCATAGACCCATATCACAAATATAACTACAAAATTTTCAATAAAATTCTAGCAAATTGAATTCACTTGCTCATCAAAAAAATAATCCAGCAGGATCCAGTGGCCTTCATCCCATAGAAGCAAACCTATAAATGTAATTCACCATAGAAACAGAAGTAAAAACAAAGACCATATGATGCTATCAATAGATGCAGATAAAGCATTTGACAAAGTTCAGCACCCATTTATGATAAGAATGCTTAACACAATATGCAGAGATGGGACTTGTCTAAAAATGATAAAAGCTACATATGAAAAATTCACAGCCAATATCATACTGAATGGGAAAAATTGAAACCATTCCTTCTTAGAACTGGAACCAAGACAAGGTTGCTCACTACCAGCACTTCTATTCAACATAGTACTGGAAGTCCTAGCCAAAACAATCAGACAAGAGAAGAAAATCAAGCACATCCAAATAAAGGCAGAAGTGATCAAACAACTGCTCTTTGCTGACAATATGATCTTATCCCTAGAAAACCCCAAAGATTATGCCAAGCAATGACTTCAATTGATAAATAAGTTCAGTGAAGTCTCATGTACAAAATCAGTGTACACAGATCAGCAGCATTCCTACATGCCAACAATAGTCACGTTGAGAATTATACCATAGATGCAATATCTTTTATAATAGCAGCAAAGAAAATAAAATAATGAGGAATATTTTTAACTAAGGAGGTGAAAGGCATCTACAAGAAGAACTATGATACACTGAGGAATAAAATAGCAGAGGACATAAACAGATGGAAAACCATACCATGCTCATGGATAGGCAGAATCAACATTCTTAAAATGTCTATACTACCCAAAGTGATTTACAGATTCAATGCAATCCCTATTAAAACACCAATATAATTTTTTGAAGATTTAGAAAAAAAATAATTCTATGCTTTGTATGAAACCAGAGAAGATCCCATGTAGCTAAAATAATAGTAAGCAAAATGAACAAATTGGGAGGCATCAGTGTGCCAGATTTCAAACTACACTACAAAGCTATAGTAATTAAATCAATTTGGTATTGGCACAAAAATAGGAAAATTGACCAATGGAACAGATCTGAGAACCCTGACATAAAACTATCCTTATATAGCCATCTAATCTTTGACAAAGTAGACAAAAACATAGACTGGGGAAAAGAATCCTTATTCAATAAATGGTGCTAGGAAAATTTAATAGCCACATATAGAAGACTGAAATAAGACCAATACTTCTCACCTCTCGCAAGAATCAACTCACAATGGATAACAGACTTAAACGAAAAGCATGAAACCATAAACATTCTAGAAGAAAATGTTGGAAATCTCTTATAGATATCAGTCTTGGAAAGAATTTATGAAAAAGACTGGGAAAATGGTGGAGTAAAGGTAACCCCCAGATTCCTGTTCCCAGAGAAGGAGACATAGATCTTGGTCTCCTACATGCGAGTGGATTTCCCCACTATAAGGACAGCATCGAAAATCCCCAGAGGTTCAGCCCGGGACTCTCATAAAAGGAAAACAAGGTGATTGGGAGATAAGATTGCGTTCTCTGGAGAGTGCAAAACAAAAAATAGGGACAAACAATAGGCTTGGGAGGGTGCCGGCCCTCAGGGTCAGGGGGTGAAATGAGATCAGACCCACAGGAGAACTCCTTCCTTCCCCATTGACTTCCATACCCACCCAGCCAGGGAACTGTTTGAAACTGGTGCAAAATCACAGCAGGAGAAAAGGGTGTTGGAGAGTGCAGTCAATGGTGGAAAATACCGCAAACTTCCCTGAGCCCCGTGCTAGGATGTCTCCAAGACAGGAGGAAACTTAACTGAGCTGATAGGGGAGGCAGCTAGAGGTTTTGCCTGTGGTAACCAGTAGGGCCAACCCTACAGAACTGTTCACTAAGTCAGGGACTCTAAGCTGTAACTCCCTTGGCTGAATAAAACTGCACGAGTCAATAGGAGCAAGAGCTATGACTAAACAGGCGGTCAGGCAGGTGGCATAGAAGAGTCTATGGGGCGTCCTGTTGACCCAGACTCCCAACCTGGCACCTGCCACACCCTAAACAGTTGTCCCCAGTGCTGGTGCCCTGTGAGTGGGCAAGCGGTTGCCATTGAGGGGGTCAAGCTCAGCCGTCATATGGTACGGCGGGCAAGCCCCCCTTCCCCGCTCAGCCTAGAGTCTCTCCTGGCAAATTCATCCCCTACACAATCTGCGATTGGCTCGCCAGGCCTGGCTCGACCAACAAACTACCGAGAAGACTAACAGCCGAGGGGAGTTACAACCACTGGGGCACGGAGTGCAGGGAAGACTGGGGAGCTACCTCCTCCCCGCAGCCCGCATCTCTCCTGCCAAAAGTGGTAGGCTCCACCCCTGGAGGCAGGGTGAGACAAGAAAACCCACTCTCCCCTAGATCTAGGGAAAACCCGCTAGACCTGTGTAGTGCGTAAGCACACAGTATAAAAAATGTCGCTTCCCAGAATAGCCCAGGTCACCCAGTGGTACAAAAAGCTGGGACTGGAATTCCTCCCCTGTCAGGGACAGGCCCCACAAGTAAATGGCCCCATGAGGGGAACCTTCCAAGTGTGGTGGAAGAGCTCCAGTGGCTGATCAAGAAACTACAAAAGAGAGGATGCCTGAGCTCCAGCAGTTGATCCAGATGGGGAGGGCCCACCGTAATTCAAAAAATCAAACTGAAAATATTCCCCCTAGGAGATACACCAGCTCTCAAGAAACGGAGACTGAACAAACCCAAAACACTAAAATGACAGAAAAAGAATTCCAAAATTGGATTGTAAGGAAGCTCAATGATATGCAAAAAAAATGGATAACCAACACAAGGAAACTACAAAGAAGATACAGGACTTGGAACAAAGATTCACTAAGGAAATTGAGATCTTGAAGAATCAATCCGATATCCTGGAAATGAAGAATTTATTCAGAGACATTCAAAACACAGTGGAAAGCCTCAAAAATAGGGTGGAAAATAAGAGACACCAGCAAAGCTTACAAGAATTGTGGGATTATACGAAGAAAAATAACCTGCAGATCCACTGGATTCCAGAGAAGGAGGAAGAAAAAACACAAGGATTTGGATAAGCTATTCGAAGAAATAATTGAGGAAAATTTCCCAGGTCTAACCAGTAACCTAGAATTAGAAATACAAGAGGCCAAAAGGACTACTGGGAGATACAATGCAAACAGGAAAACACTACCGCATGTAGTCATCAGACTGACCAAAATATCAACAAAAGAGACCCTCCTACAACCTGTAAGGTGAAAGAAGCAAGTTACGTACAAAGGAAAACCGATCAGAATAACGTCAGATTTCTCAACCAAAACAATACAAGAAAGGAGAGACTGGGGCCCCATTCTCACTGTTTTGAAACAAAATAAATCCCAGCTTAGAATTTTGTACCCTGCAAAACTAAGCTTTATATATGAAGGAGAAATTGAGACATTCTCAGATAAGCAAAGTCTCAGAGAATTCACCAAGACAAGACCAGCCCTACAAGAAGTACTCAAAACAGTGTTAGGCACGGAACAGCATAATAAAAACTCACGACTACAAAAACAACCAAAACCCCAAGATTAAAGGCTAGACATTACAATGGCTAAAGAGAGAAATCAAAGCAACAACATCTAATCCAAAAGAATGAACAGTAATCTACCTCACCTATCCGTTCTCTCAATAAACGTGAATGGCTTAAGCTCTCCACTCAAAAGACACAGGCTGGCTGAATGAATAAGAAAATTCAGGCCAAGTATCCGCTATCTTCAGGAAACACATCTAATGTGCAAGGATACATATAGAATAAAAGTAAAGGTGTGGAGATCAGTATTCCAAGCAAGCGGAAGCCAGAAGAAGGCTGGCGTGGTGGCTCTAATCTCAAATGATTTAGTTTAGTTTTTAAACCAATAAAAGTAGTGACAGACAAAGATGGTTATTATATAATGGTGAAGGGCACAGTTCAACAAGAAGAGATAACAATTTTAAATATATATGCACCCAACTTAGATGCACCCAGATTCATAAAGTAAACCTTACTGGAGCTAAGCAAATTGATTAACAGCAACGCCATAATTACCGGAGATTTCAACACCCCACTGATAGCATAGGACAGATCTGGACTTAAACAAAACTCTAGAACAATTGGGTCTGACTGACATTTACAGGACATTCTACCCAAAATCCACTGAATATACGTTCTTCTCATCAGCTCACAGGACATTCTCTAAGATTAACCATATCCTAGGACACAAAGTAAGCCACAAGAAATTTTAAAAAATAGAAATCATACCATGTATCTTCTCAGATCACAGTGGAATAAAACTAGAAATCAACCCTAACAGAAACTCACATTTCTACACAAAAATGTGGAAATTAAACAACCTCCTACTAAATGATTACTTCATAAAAAAGAAATCAAAATGGAAATAAAAACATTCTATGAACAAAATGACAATGGAGAGACAAGTTATCAAATCCTCTGGGACACAGATAAAGCAGTTCTGAGAGGAAAGTTTATTTCCACAAATGCCTATAACCTAAAGTCAAAAGATCACAAATAGACAATCCAATGAAACAACTGAAAGAGCTGGAAAAAGAAGAACAGACCAACCTCAAACCCAGCAGAAGAAGTGAAATCAACAAGATAAAATCAGAACTAAACGAAATTGACAACAGGGAAGCTTTACAGGAGATTAATAAAACAAAAAGTTGGTTCTTTGCAAAAATAAACAAAATTGACACGCCATTGGCTAGGCTAATGAAAAGCAGAAAAGAGAAATCTCTAATTAGCTCCATCAGGAATAAAAAAGGAGATATCACAACTGATCCCAAGGAGAAACTAGATATAATTTAGGAATACTACAAAAACCTTTATGCACACAAACTGGAAAATGTGGAGGAAATGGACAAATTTCTAGAAACACACAGCCTCCCTAGGCTCAACCAGGAAGAAATAAAATTCCTGAACAGACCAATTTCAAGAGCTGAAATAGAAACAGCAATTAAAAATCTCCCTAAAAAGAAAAGTCCCAATCCAGATGGTTTCACACCTGAATTTTACCACACTTACAAAGAAGAACTGGTGCCTATCTTGCAGAAATTATTCCACAACATCAAGAAGAATGGAAACCTCCCTGACACCTTTTATGAAGCGAATATTACTCTTATACCAAAACCAGGAAAGGATGCAACAAAAAAAGAAAACTACGGACCAATATAACTAATGAATATAGATGCAAAAATTTTCAACAAAATCTTAGCTAACCGAACCCAGATGCTTATCAAAAAAATAACCCATCATGACCCAGTGGGCTTCATCCCAGGGATGCAGGGATGGTTCAACATACACAAATCTTTAAATGTAATTCCCCACATAAACAGAAGCAAAAACAAAGATCACATCATTCTTTCAATAAATGCAGAAAAAACTTTTGACAAAGTTGAACACCCTTTCATGATACGAACACTTAAGAAAATAGGCATAGAAGGGACATACCTAAAAATGATACAAGCCATATATGACAGACCCATAGCCAACATCATACTGAATGGGTAAAAATTGAAAACATTCCCACTTAGAACTGGAACCAGGTAAGGCTGCCCACTATCTCCACTTCTATTCAACACAGTGCTGAAAGTCCTGGCTACAGTAATTAGACAGGAAAGTGGAATTAAAGATATCCAAATAGGGGCAGAAGAGATCAAACGTTCATTGTTTGCTGATGATATGATATTATATTTAGAAAACCCCAAAGATTCAGCCAAGAAACTCCTGGAACTGATAAATGAATTTAGTAAAGTTTCAGGATACAAAATCAACACACAGAAATCAGAGGCATTCATATATGCCAACAACAATCAAATTGAGAACCAAATCAAAGACTCAATTCCCTTCACAATAGCAACAAAGAAATTAAAGTACCTAGGAATATACTTAACCAAGGACGTAAAAGACCTCTACAGGGAGAACTATGAAACACTGAGGAAGGAAATAGCAGAGGATGTAAACAGATGGAAATCCATACCATGCTCGTGGATCGGCAGACTCAATATCATCAAAATGTCTATACTACCCAAACTGATCTACAGATTCAATGCAATACCTATTAAAATCCCATCAGCATAATTCACAGATATAGAAAAAATAATTTTACGTTTTGTATGGAACCAAAGAAGACCCCGAATATCAAAAGCAATTCTAGGCAACAAAAACAAAATGGGAGGTATTAATATGCCAGATATCAAACTATACTACAAAGTTGTAGTAATTAAATCAATATGGTATTGGCACAAAAACAGGAATATTGACCAGTGGAGCATATCTGAGAATCTTGATATAAAACAACCCTCATATAGGCATCTAATCTTTGACAAAGTAGACAAAAACATACACTGGGGAAAAGAATCCCTTTTCAATAAATGGTGCTGGGAAAACTGGATAGCCACTTGTAGATGGCTGAAGCAGGACCCACACCTTTCACCTCTCACAAAAATCAACTCTGGATAACAGACTTAAACCTGAGGTATGAAACTATTAGAATTCTAGAGGAAAAAGTTGGAAACACTCTCTTAGACATCAGCCTAGGCAAAGAATTTACGAAGAAGACCCCAAAGACAATCACAGCAGCAACAAAAATAAATAAATGGAACATGATCAAACTAAAAAGCTTCTGCACAGCCAAAGAAATAGTCATGAAAGTAAACAGACAACCTACAGAATGGGGGAAAATTTTTGCATCCTACACATGATAAGGGGCTGATAACTGGGATATACTTAGAACTCATGAAAAACAGCAAGAAAAAATCAAATAACCCTATCAAAAAGTGGGCAAAGGACATGCAAAGAAACTTTTCTAAAGAAGATAGAAGAATGGCCAAGAGACATATGAAAAAATGCTCAACATCTTTAATCATCAGGGATATGCAAATCAAAACCACAATGAGATATCACCTAACTCCAGTGAGAATGGCCTTTATCAAAAAGTCCCCAAACAATAAATGCTGGCATGGATGTGGAAAGATAGGAACATTCCTACACTGCTGGTGGGACTACAAACTAGTTCAACCTCTTTGGAAAGCAATATGGAGATACCATAAAGCGATACAAGTGGATCTACCATTTGATCCAGCAATCCCATTACTAGGCATCTACCCAAAAGATCCAATGACACTCTACAAAAAAGACACCTGCACCCGAATGTTGATCGCAGCACAATTCATAATTGCAAAGCTGTGGAAACAACCCAAGTGCCCATTAATCCAAGAGTGGATTAATAAAATGTGGTATATGTATACCATGGAGTACTATTCAGCTCTAAGAAACAACGGTGATATAGCACATCTTATATTTTCCTGATTAGAGCTGGAACCCATACTACTAAGTGAAGTATCCCAAGAATGGAAAAACAAGCACCACATATACTCATCAGCAAACTGGTATTAACCGAGCAGCACCTAAGTGGACACATAGGAACTACAGTAATTGGGTATTAGGCAGGTGGGAGGAGGAGGGAGCAGGTATATACGTACATAATGAGTGAGATGTGCACCATCTGGAGGATGGTCAAGCTGGAAACTCAGACTTGTGGGGGGAGGGGGGGGAAAGGGCATTATTTGAAACCTTAACATTTTTACCCCCATAATATGCTGATATTAAAAAAAAAGAATTTATGAAAAAGACCCCCAAAACAATCACAGCATCAACAAAAATAAATAAAACCAAATTAAAATAAAACCAAATAAAAATCAAATTAAAATTATTCTGTAAAGCTAAAGAAACTCTTGAAACAGACAACTTAGAGAATTGGAGAAAATATTTTCACACTATACATGCAATAAAGGTCTGACAACTAAAACTTATATACAATTCAGGAAAATTAGCAGGAAAAAATAAAACAATCCCATTGAAAAGTGGGCAAAGTACATGAATAGAAACTTTTCAAAAGATAGACTAATGGCCAAGAAACATATATAAAAGTGTTCAACATCTCTAATCATAAAGGAAATGCAAATCAAAACCACAGTGAGATGTCACTTAACTCCAGTGAGAATGGTCTTTGTCAAAAAGTCCCAAAACCACAAGTATTGGTGTGGATGCAAAGAGAGAGGAACACTCATACACTGCTGGCTGGACTTCAAACTTAGTACAACCTCCATGGAAAGTAGTATGGAGATTCCTAAAAGACCTAAAAGTAGAACTACCATTTGATACAGTAATCCTACTACTGTGTATCTACCAAAAGGGAAACAACAACAACAACATTCTATAAAAAAAGACATGTGTACTTGGATGTTTACAGCAGCATAATTCACAATTGTAAAGATATGGAAACAATCCAAGTGCCCATCAATACATGAGTGGATTAACAAAATGTGGTATATGTATACTATGGAGTACTACCCAGTCATAAAAAATGATGAATTACCTATTCTATATCCTGTATGGAGCCAGAGCCCATTCTTCTAAGTGAAGTATCACAAGAATGGAAAAAGAAGTACCACAAATATTCACAATTAAATTGGCACTAGCTGATCAACACTAATGTGGATATATGGGAAGTAACATTCATAGGATGTAGGGCAGATGGCAGGGGCTAGGAGGGGATGTATAAATCCACACCTAATGGGTATGGTAAGCATTATCTAGGAGATGGGCACACTTCTTGGGCAGTGCAAAGGCATTTTATGTAACCAAATCATTGTATCCCCATAATACTCTGAAATAAAAAATTAAAAATAAAAGAGGAAGGAGAAAATGGAAGAGGAGGTGGAGGAGGGGAAGAGGAAGAAGAAGATATATAGATAATAGTGTTTATAATTTCCCTTTACTTCTAAGAGAAGTGAGTTTGTACATCTAAATTTTCTTTGCTTTCTGAATGAGTTAATGCTGTACATATGTGTGTTCTCAGATGGAACTTTGTGGGAACAGATCTAATAAAATCACAAGTAACAGCATGGAACTGAAAATGTTGGAGGTGGAAGAACTAGAGAAGAATGACCCTGTGCCCATATAATACTCTACCTTTTGATTCTAAATGTTGCATTGGTAATTTTCTGTAACTTTAACCGAATCTAAGCTAACACATAAATTAAAAAAAAAAAACAGGATAGTGGAGAGGGTGAAAATGCAGGATTGGAAGCCAAGTTGCCTTATTTTAAATTCCAGTTTGACACTTGGCATCCCTGTAACCTCAATGAAGTTACTGAACCACCCCAGTTTCCTCCTCCTGTGGCATGGGGCTAATTACAGTACATAATCAATAGAGGTATTTATGAGGATTTAATTATTTAGTATTAGAAGTAAGAACAGTGGCTATCATTAATTTTTTTACAATATTTCATGTAATTATTCATGAATTTTTCATTTTTTGAAATTTATATGGTACTTTATGAAGTAAAAATTTAAATATGCCCTTACATTTTTCACTTTGTCTTTTGATATTTTAGATTATGCATAATTTAAAATCCTCCCCATCCTGAAATTAGTTAATTTTCACTCTCCCCCTATTTTCCTGACTGATTTTAGTTTCTTTTAGTGTATGGTATAAGATGGGGGTTTATGTTTACATTTTCGAAATAGTTAACAAATTCACTCATCACTACTTATTGGTAATTGCTCTTATTTACTTGTTGTGTTAACTTTACCATATACATATAATACTTATTATGCATCACATTTTCATTTTCCTCAGGCACTTGTAGAGTTCTTTAGGTTCTTCCTCCATGTCATTTATTGAGTTTGCTGCAATGTCAAGACTGCTTATATGTTTTGTGCCTTTTATTATCTTGAATATGAATTTTAATTCTGCTATTGCTATTGATCTTTCATTGATTTTTTTTTTTTTTTTTTTTTTGAGACAGAGTCTCGCTTTGTTGCCCAGGCTAGAGTGAGTGCCCTGGCGTCAGCCTAGCTCATAGCAACCTCAAACTCCTGGGCTCAAGCAATCCTGCTGCCTCAGCCTCCTGAGTAGGTGGGACTACAGGCATGCGCCACCATGCCTGGCTAATTTTTTCTATATGTATTAGTTGACCAATTAATTTCTTTCTATTTATAGTAGAGACGGGGTCTTGCTCTTGCTCAGGCTGGTTTTGAACTTCTAACCTTGAGCAATCCGCCTGCCTCGGCCTCCCAGAGTGCTAGGATTACAGGCGTGAGCCACCGTGCCCGGCCGTTTCATTGATTTTTTATTTTTGTTGTGTATCCTGTATTTGAATGATCCATTTCTTTCTTTCTGCATTATTTATGTGAATGTAGGCTTCACATGAGCTTTTGTTTTATATTGTTTTCTCCTTCATATGTTTAACCAAAAGAAAGATCTTTCTCTTTTTAGACTAGTACTTGCTGTCTCCTTGGCTAGAACTACCAAATAGTTTTAACAGAAATATTGATTAGTAAACATTTTTATATCATATACTACCAGTTTATGAATATAGAAATCAATTTATAGTTAAAATGAGAATGGATATGTATTATTTCCTACATAGAAAACTAAAAATATGGCTCTATTTTGTTAGCAATATGGATTAACTGCATCAATCCCCTCATGTTCTTTTCCCTCACTCCTTCCATTCTAGTCTATCTTTCACATTGTGGCCATAATTATCTTTCTAAAACACAAAGGTGATCATGTTATTCCCAGACTTAAAATACCTAAGTTACAATTTAATTTCAATCAGATGTTTATGTCTCTTTACAATCTTTCCCAAACAATTTTTTTCCTGCATTAACATGTACCATTTATCTCAACACTCATTTTATAATCAAACCTGACAAAATCCCCTTTTTAGGCTGATGTTCCTAGGTCCTTTATTCTTAAATGTTGTTTCTTTTTTTTTAAAGTCGTCTTTATACTTTTATTACTGATACATCCTACATATTCTTTGATGCACAGTTCAAATGTTAACTCCAATGTGAAGACTTAACTGCAAATTCCTCTGTGTGCCATAGCATTGTTTCTGCTGCCACCATCACAGAAACTCCTGTAAAAGAATGTGTGAAGTAGTTAGACTCTATAGGTGCCTGGGTATAAACTAGAATAGCCACCAAAGGCACACTGAACAGGAACAGGAGTGGGAATATGGTACATTCAGAGTCATTCTCATATGAAGTAATTGTTTATGTCCAGTTCTTCTTTGTATGCCTGGGGCACCACCTCCTCTGGAAGGGACCATATGTTCATCTTAAAGGTGGAAAAACCTGAGCAAAGCAACTATTTTTTGAGTGGTGTGTGTATATGTGTGTGCGCTTGAGCTCTGTGAAAACAGGGTCTTTATGTTTTTCCTCTCTGTATTTCTAAAGCCTTGTAGAGTGCTTAGGCATGCATATTACATGTTGAATATTTATGTTCATTCTCTAATTCTTTCAGCAAATATTCCCTGATCCTTGGCTATATGTAGATATTGTGATAGACTGTAGGGATAACACTTTAAGCAAGAGAGAGACCTCATGGAACATGGACTGTTATGAATTGAATTTTGTCCACCCGAAATTCCAGCGTTAAAGCCCTAACCTGCAATGTTAGGATCATATTAGGAGATAGGGCCATTAAAAATGTAAGGTTAAATGGAGTCATAAAGATGGGTCCCTAAGCCAGTATGACTGGCATCTTTATTAAAAGTGGAAGAGATACCAGTGATGTCTGCAGAAGAAAAGGCCATGTAGGACACAGTGAGAAGGTTGCCATATAAAAGTCAAAGAAGGGGGCCTCAGGAGAAAACAACTCTGCAAGCACACTGATCTTGGACTTCCAGTGTCCAGAAATGTGAAAAAAATAAATAAATTTCTGTTCTTTAAGGCCCCCCAGTCTGTGGTATTTTGTTATGGTAGTCTTAGCAAACTGATTAGATGGACCATCTCTCTATAAGAGAGATGGCAAGCACTAGAGAATTCAGATCCTGCAATCTGCAGAATGCATTAAGGATTTTGGTTATTCTTCACATTATTATTATGCCAAACATAGAAAAGTTAAAGAAAGGTGACATGATAATTTTTTGTGGGTTAGAAAGACTATTCTGAAAGATTATGTTATAGGTGACCAAGAAGGAATGTTGGAGACCAGTACAATTATTTGAGTATGAAAGATGAAGAATTTTCAATTACTTTTAGCCAATAAATGACAAACAACAAACAAAGCTCTATCAAGTATTTATTTTTCTCAAACAAAATCTTAGGATTTAATATGGACTCAATAAATAATTTAAAACACTACTTACAATAATAATTTTGAGATGTGGTAAGGGTATTAGTAATGAAAAATTAAATATTATAAATTTATTAATTTAACTATAAAAGAGAAAAAGAATAACAGAGTTCAAGATAATGTTAAAAGTAGATTGACTAAATTCTTTTATAATATAATCCTCTACATTACAGTTATGTTTAACAAATATATTTAAATAAATATGTTACTTCTATTTTCCAAAGTATAATATATGTAATATACACATATATCAAATACTATAATAGGAAATGAGTTAATAAAGTAAACTTTTGCCACGTAAATTCTTAGTGAATATTTGTGGTAGATTTAATATTATGGCTTTTTAAAATACATTTTCCTGTTTTTCCTAAAATCTTGATTAGCCTTTGTATTTAGTTCTTTTAATCTTTTCTAAAATTTGATAATGATAATGGTGTCTCAGGTTACAAGATAATTTAGAGAAATTACTTACCTCTAGAACAAAATGCTTTTGAAATAAATTTATTTGTGAGATGGAACCATAATTATAAAAAGCAATCATTTGAGAAATTATTATGATAAATATTAGTCTATCTCTCGTCCATCCTATTCCCTCCATTCTGTACTGAAAATTTTATGAAACATTAGAAAATTGTTTGTAATAAAATAAAGTTGGGTTCAGATTGAAAAGCCATGTGATACCAAACAGAATGCAAGCATTATATAGGAATAATCCAGATAAATGAGTCATTTGGGAATACCAAAATTGGCTTCTGAATGTCATATGACCAACAGAAAAAAACATTCATAAAAAATAAGCTAATTAAAATATAAGACATTTTCCTATTGTCTGGCCACAATCCTTCTCTCCTTTCTCAGAGGAGACAGGACTAAAATCATTAAGAGTTCCTGATAGCATCTGGATTTGCTTTTTAGGTAATGGAAAATTAGATCATCCATAAATGATCACAGATAAATCTTACTTTATAAATTCAATTAAAACTGACAGATCCATGTAAGTGTAATTCCTAGATTCTAATTACGGAAATAGAGCATAATTTTGTTTTCTCTCAGACCAGATCATTTACATGCCTCACATAGAAATTGTTGTGGCTGGGCAAATATCCTTCAGACTTGCAGACTTGTCTTAATAGTAAAACTATTGGAATGTATTCCATTCAAATGCTCTTTAAATCCAATGACAGTCTCTTAAATATCTTTCATTATAAATAAAGTGGGTGTGTGCATTTGTGTGTGTACATGCATTCATAAACATTTGCATGCTCGTGCCTGGAAAGATAAAAGGAAACCATTTACCTTCCTACCAAAATTACATGTGTGGGCAAATTCTAATTATTTTAATTTTGTAAATCTAGCTTTGACATTTTGTCCATTATTCATAATTTATTCATGTGTACACATCTCTCTCATGATTCCAATAAGTTTGTCTCTTAATGTCCAAGATAAAAGATAATTGAACTTAGGTGTCATTTTTATTGATGTGGTGTTTTTATTTATAATATTAAAACACTACTACTACTAAAGCAGAAGCCAATTGCCAGGATAAGATAGCTCATTTGCAGTCATCATATCCAGCGGAATTAAGAAATAGAGAGTAAGCATTGAGTACACAATAATAAATCTCCTCTTATGGCAAGGACCGAGATGACCTATGATCAGGTAGCAGTATCCACACCATTCAATCAATTTATATGTAGTCCAGGCAATTATTCTGGAAGGAGCCTTAAAGATTACATATTATTCTAACCCCTTTACCTTGCAAAAGCTGGAATGAAATCCAAGGAAACAGATTTGTCTTTGGTCCTTCACCCTTTATTGGCTAAAATATTAGAATTGAGGTCTCCTGTCCTGTATTACAGTTTCACTCCAGTTATAATTATCATTTAATCTAAAATTACTGGTTTAAAATTTAGCTACACTCATAACAAATTTTACACTTCCTTTATTTCTAACCATCAGGTCTTTCCAGTAAAGGTAGTCATCTTCACAATTTAATTATATTCCTAGAAAGTTTTTTGATTGACATAGACAATCAACAATGGTACCAGAAACATAAAAAAATATAGATTGATAGAAACATAGCCATTTCAGTGGCATCATATAAACACAGCCTGGGTGTGTGTTTTTACTAGGTCAGAGTTCAATATTTTCTAGGTCAGAGTTCTGGGATTAAGGTCATCATACACTAAAGTTTTCTTCCTTAAATTTTCATGTTTCCCTTGCAGACATCATTTATATTCTACTGTAATAATGAAAATGTTCACTTTAAGTAACATTCTCAGATAGAAGAAAGTGCAGCTTGAGCTTACTAGAAAAAAACATTCATAATTTTAAAAAATTAATGAGGGTTATGCATCTGGAATGAGGGATTACATGTACTTTTCCCTATTCTTCCCACTAAGTACAGTAAAAATAATAACATTATTTATAAAACACACGTAAGATGACTCTGAAAAGGGGAGAAGAAAAGGCAGACTGGCTAGGAATCTGAGAACTCAAGGAAATGACGTAATTGTGAGTTCCCTGGATTTTAATTTGCCTTATATATTCCAGACTTGGTCCTACAGAAGCTGGCAACTCAGAAACTCCAACACACATAGACAAGAAAGCCAAGACAAAAGCATATTCCCTCTAGTGAAAGTACCAGTAAAGGGGCAACCTAGCAAGATAAAAAGATGTTCGACAATAATTTCTCTTTTCCAGTCAAATAGTACCAAGAAAATTGTAGCCCCACTCCATCTCTGCCTGGGAAGGCCACAAGGAGACAGGATTTCTGTTCTCACCAGGCTGCAACAAGGCTCTCCAAACCTCCTCACCCCCCAACCCTCACTACCAGGATAGTGTTACAGAAGGCTGAATTGAAGAAACAGGACTTCCATCCCCACCAGGCAATAATGATTCACCTCTTCCTCCTTGCTAGGGTGGTTTCTGAGGATGCCTAGTAGAGAGATAGAAATTTCACTACCACTCCTAAGTAAGGAAGCACCCTCTCACCCCACTAAGATATCAGTGGAGACTATCTGGGGAGCAATAATGAGGTACAATTCCCATTCTCCTCCTAGCCAGAGTAGTATCAGTGGAGGCCTAGCAGGTGTCAATGGAGGTTGAGCAGAGTACCTAGACATTTAACCTTATCTGGCATTTCAGAGGTGGTGCACTTTTTTCTCCCTGGAAAAGCAACAGAGGAAGACTGCTGAAACAGATTATTTATATAATTTCCAGATTCATGATACCCAAACATCTGGGTTTTAATAAAAAACTATTTATCACACTACAAAACAGAAAAATTTCAATTTGAGAAAAAGAAATCAACAGATGTCAACACCAAGATGACACAGGTGTTAGAATTATCTGGCAAGGATCTTAAAGCAGTTATCATGAAAATGCTTCAATGAGCAATGAAGAATATTCTCAAAACAAATGAAGAAAGTAAAAATTCTCAACAAAGAGTCTTAACAAAGAAAAAAGAGATTCAGCAAAGAAATAGAATATGCTAAAAACTAAAAAGAAATTTTAGAGCAGAAAAGTAGAATAACCAAAATTAAAAACTTAGGGAATGGCCTCAAGAGTAGATAAAATAAAAAATCAATAAATTTGAAGATAGAATAACAGAAACCACCTAAAAAGAAAAAGAAAAAGGAAAAAAACAATCCTCAGGGACTTGTGGGACTATAAGAAAAGATCGAATATTTGTGTCATTGGATTTTCAGAAACAAAGGAAAATAGGGTGACACTAAAACAATATTTGAAAGAAATAATGATTAATAATATCCTAGATTTGGTATAAGACATACATCTACAGATTCAAGAAGTTCACCAAACTCCAAGCAGGTTGAACCCAAAGAAATTCACAGAAGGCAAAAGATTATAAAACTTTTGAAAACTAAAGATAGGGAAAAAAATGAAAGAAACACATGAGAAAAGATACTTTACCTATATGCAGTGGTCCTCAATATTTTTGGCACCAGGGACCAGTTTTATGGAAAACAATTTTTCCATGGATGGTAGGGGGATGGCAGAGGCAGAGCTCAGGAGGTGATGCCAGCGATGAGGAGGGGAGCTGCTATACATACAGGTGAAGTTTCCCTTGCTCGCCCACTGCTCATCTCTGGCTGTGTGCCCCCTCCTGAGTTTCATGGAAGACAATTTTTCCACGGACAGACGACTATGGTGGGAGGGGGGTCAGTGGAGCTCTCCAGGCAGTGGACCAGTACCAGTCAAGTGGCCTGAGGCTGGTTGCTGTAGGGGAAACAGTTTGAATGACAGCAGATATCTCATCAGAAACTAAGGAGTTCAAAGCTAAGCAGTACATTTTCCAAGCGGTAAAAGCAAAAAAAATGTCAACTCAGAATTTTATAAAGGGCAAAAATATAATTCGGGAATAAAAGGAAAATAGAAAACAAAATTCTCAGATGAAGAGAAACTGAGAAACTTTATTGCCATAAGGAAACAACAAAGAAGAAAAGAAAGAATAATATATGGGCGGACAGAATAAGTATCCTTCTCAACTTTCCTAAATTATGCTTTATGGTTTCCTTCTCGAGTTTCCCTCTTGAAGTATCCTTCTGGAGTTTCCTAAATTATGCTTTAAGCAAAACTTCATATCATATTGTCTGATGTGGTTTTCAATGTATGTAGAAGAAATACTGAAGACAGTATTTTAAATGGGAAAGTGAAAGAGATTTAAAGGGTAGTGAAATTTCTACACTTAGCTCATAATGGTAAGATGTCGACACTCGTAGACTGTGACAAATAGTGTAATATAATACCTAGAATAACCACTAAAAAGCTTATACAAAGTGACATACTAAAATGTATTATAACAAGTCAAAATATAATTTTTAAAATGTTCAAATAACCTACTGGAAGGCAGGAAAAAGAAAACAGAGGACGGAAAAAAAAACAAAAAGAAAAGGAACAAATAAAATATATAATTAAGATGGTAATATTAATCTCTAATATATAAATAGTTAAATGAAATTTAAGTGGTCTAAATATGTTAATTAAACAATATAGGTTGATAGCGTACATAAAAATGTCCCAGCTATATACTGACAAGAAACTAAGTTCAAATGTAATAATACAGGTAGGTTTAAAATAAACAGATAGGGCTGGGCGTGGTGGCTCATGCCTGTAATCCTAGCACTCTGGGAAGCTGAGGCGGGTGGATTGCTCGAGGTCAGGAGTTCAAAACCAGCCTGAACGAGACCCCGGTTGTACTAAAAATAGAAAAAAATTAATTGACCAACTAAAAATATATATACAAAAAATTAGCCGGGCATGGTGGTGCATGCCTGTAGTCCCAGCTACTTGGGAGGCTGAGGTAGGAGGATTGCTTGAGCCCAGGAGTTTGAGGTTGCTGTGAGCTAGGCTGATGCCACAGCACTCACTGTAGCCTGGGCAACAAAGTGAGACTCTGTCTCAAAAAAAAAAAAAAAAAAAAAAAGAAAAGAAACAGATAAAGGTAAATATACCATGGCAAATATGAATTAAATGAAAGAAAGCAGAAGTAGCTCAATGTGCATTAAATAAAGTTGACTTCAGAGCAAAGAAAATTACCAGGGGCAAAGAGTAACATTAGTTAAGAGTCAATTTATTAAAAAAATATATGGCAATTCCAAATGTGCATGCATCAAACCAGATAATTGCAAAATGTGTGAACCAAAATATGACAGAATTAAAAGGAGAAATAGGCAAATCTAAAATTATAGTTGGAATCCAAAACACTCTGATTACAAATGATAGAATAAAAAAATGGGCGGGTCAATATTCAAAAATGAATCAATGTTAGCCTCTATATTAACAGACTGGAAAAGAAAAAAAAAATCACATGATATCAATCAATGCATAAAAATCATGTAACAAGATTCACCACATATATGTAATTAAAAAAAAAACTATCCAAAAACTAGGAAAACAATAGTATTTCCTCAATTTGATACAGAACATTTACAGATAAACCCTGTGGCTAACAACATACTCAACAGTGAAAGACTGAATGCTTTTCCCTGAAGATCCAGAACAAGGCAAAGATGGCCTTTCTCACTATAGCTATTCATCATAGTACTACTGGAAGTTCTAGCCATCACAATAAAGCAAGATATATAAATAAATAAGGAAATAATAGATATACAAATTGGATAGGAAGAAATAAAACTGAATACAACTCTATTTGTAGATAAAATGGTGCATGTCAAAAATCCCAAAAATATCTACAATAAACTTAGAATAAGTGAATTTAGCTACAGGATGCAAGTTCAATATATAATCATCAATTGTATTTCCATATACTGGTAATGAATATGTGAATACTTAAATTAAATATGCAATTTCATTTACAATTGTTCAAAAAAGTAAAATACTTAGGTGTAAATCTAACAAAACTCACAAAGAACTTGTATGCTGAAAACTATACAATGTCGTTTCAAGAAAGCAAAGAATTCTAAGTAAATAGAGAGACATACAATGCTCATGGACTAGAAGTCTCAATGCAGTAAAGAAGTCAATTCTCCCCAAATTGATATATAGGTTTAACAAAATCTTAGCAATATATTTTAGACATGTACAAGCTTATTCTAAATGTATACAGAGATACAAAAGAACTAGAATATCTACAGTAAAAGAATTTTGATAAAGAAGAATGAAGTGTGAGGAACCATACTACCTCATTTAGAGACCCATATAGCTACTATAACCAAGAATGGTGAAAGGATAGACATATAGATCAAGTGAGCAGAACAGACAATGGAGGAATAGATCCACACAACTGATTTTTAACAAAGATGCAAAAGCAATTCAATTTTCAACAAATGGTGCTAGAGTAATTGAATATCCATAGGCAGAATAAATAAACAAAAACAAGATGTAAACTTCTTGTACAAGAATTAACTCACAATGTATCATAGATTTAGAGAGAAAACTATAAAACTTTTCAAGGAAAACATCATAGAAAATCTTCAGGAGTTAGTGCTTGGTGAAATTTCATAGATATAGTAACAAAATCATAATCAATAAAAGAAAAAAATTCTTAACTAGACTTTATTAAAATTTAAAACTTTTGCTTTATGAAATATATTAAGAGGACAAAAAGAAAAGTTACAGACAGGAATAGTATGTTTACAAAACATATCTGAAAGAAGACTCAGACCTAGAATATATGAAAAACTTCCCAAATTGAATAAGAAAAACAATCCATTTAGAATATGGGCAAAATAAAGATCATTTCACTGAAAAACATACATGAATGGTAAATAGGCACATAAAAAATGTTCAACATTACTAGTGATCAGTGAAATGTAAATTAAAATCACAATAGAATATCACTTTATACCTATTAGAGATAAAATAAAAGCTAGTTACAATAAGAAATGCTGCGAGGGTGTGGAAAAGCTAAATTTCTCATAAATTGCTGCTGGAATGTATTAATAAAATGGTACAGGCACTCTACAAAATAGTTTGGTAGTTTATTTTTAATATCCTATAATCCTAGTAGTCTGGGAGGCCGAGGTGGGAGGATCTTGAGGTCAGGGGTTTGAGACCAGCCTGAGCAAGAGTGGGACTCCATTTTTACTAAAAAGTAGAAAAAAATAGCCGGGCATGGTGGTGTATGCCTGTAATACCAGCTACTCAGGAGACTAAGTAAGGCAGGAGGAGCACTTGAGCCCAAGAGTTTGAGATTGCTGTGAGCTAGGCTAATACCAAGGCACTCTAACCTGACAACAGAGCAAGACTCTGTCTCTAAATAAATAAATGAACCAAACTCACATTTACCATACAACCCTATGATTATACTTCTGCATATTTATTCCAGAGAAATGAAAACATGTCCATACAAAAACCTGTGCAGGATTGTTCATATTAGCTTTATTTTTAAGGGCCCAAAACTGGAAAAATCAAAATGTCCTAAAGTAGGTGAATGATAACATAAATTATGATGAGTCCATTCCATGGACTACTCAGTAATAAAAGGGGGTGGGGGAAACTATTGACATAAGAAACAACCTGATGGACCTCAAAAGCATTATGCTCAGTAAATAAAAGCCAACTTCCAGAGGTCACATGCTATATGATTCCATTTATATAACATTATCAAAATGACAAAATAATAGTGATGGAGAACAAATTAGCCAACGTTCAAATCTGAGAGGTGACAGAAAACAGTTTTTTGGTTATTTATTTATTTATTTTTTTGAGAGACTGGCATTGATAAGAAAATGAGGCCAACTGAAACATAAACTTGAATTTAGCAAATTTGCTGGGCAAGAAAGTTGCAGATTTGGACAGTTCTGAACAATGCTTGAGTATGACACTAAGTTCATAGTATTTGATTAGCTCTAACAGAAGTTGGTCTGATTAGTCATTAGTTCAAAGCAGGGATGTTTCAGCATTCTAATCTGTCCTAATTAGATTTTTTCTATATTATAGTTTTCAATATCATTTCAAATAGTAAGGGTTTTAAAGGTCTGTGATTAAATCAAACACAAACAACAATATCAACAACAAAAAATGTGGCTTCTCTTCAGTCTTTGTGTTCATAATTTAAAGGAAAATAAAACTGTTCTTAATTTCTTAATGTTATGTATTTGTTTCTAAGTAAAAAGAGAACATATAGTTTAACCCAGATCTGAAATTTTGTCAATTTCAAAGGGTTGGAGTGACAAAAAATAACATTACAGGGATAGCCAAGGGTTGGTATCTTAAAAAGCCCTCTAAACTGAGATAAGGACTACTCAACCAGCATATGAGTGAACTGGAAATAAGTGTGTTAATTAATTTTATCTGTCAACTTGACTAGGCCATGCTACTTAGATTTTTGGTCAAGCACCAGTCTGGATGTTGCTATGAAGATTTAGATGAGATTAACATTTAAATCTGTAGACTTTGATTATCTTCAATAATAAGGGTGAGCTCATTCAATCAGTTGAAGATCTTAACAGAAAATAGACTGAGGTATCCTAAGGAAGAGGGAATTCTGCCTCTAGAGTACCTTCAGACACCAGCTGTAACATCAGCTCTTCCCTGAGTCTCCAGTTTCTCAGCCTACCCTTTAAATTTTGGATTTTTAACTTGCCAGCTTCCACAATCGCATGAGCCAATTCCTTAAAATAAATCTCTCTCTCTTTCCCTCTCGATATGTGTGTGTGTGTACACATATGTGTACATGTACACACACACACATAACCTCTCTATTGGTTCTGTTTCTGTGGCAAACCCCGACTAATACAACCATTGTTCCCACAAACCTGCAGCTCAGCTTGGTGAAATCTGGGGGAAGTTTTTAGAACTGATGTCCAAGAGTGTTCATAGCATCACTATTTGTAACAGACAAGTAATATAAAATATAAATGTCTGCCAACAATATAATGGATAAATATGTAATTGTATAGTCACAGTATACAATATTAAATGGATTCAAAAAATGAAGGCACAACAGCACAGAGGAATTCTAATGTTCAGCAAAAGCCAGACACAAAAAAGTACTGTGTAATTATATATTATATGGCAGAATGTGGCTTTGTATGAGTAAATATAAAAACCAGCCATTTTTTCAGGGGGATGTAAAACTAAATGGTAATAATGTGAAGAAAATGAGGAAATAATTACAGTAGTTACTTCTAAGGGAGAAGAGGGGGTCATGATTAAAAGGCTTGCAGGAGGCTTTGGGGAATGTTGGTGACTTTGTTTCTTATTCTGGGTGAAATTCAACGGAAGTTACCTTTAAAATAATACATCACTAAGATGAATCATTATATTTATTAACTTTTCTGAAAGTGTTATTAAAAATGTATTTTAGAATAAAAATTTTTAAATATGAAACATGGGTAGCTACTATAAATTTGGAAAGGTATTTGGTATAGTCCTCTAAAGTTATTTACTTCAAACCTGGTTGATTTTTTTCTAATCTTAAGAAAACCCAATGATTTACTTCCCTCTGAATATCATAAGAGCAACTAAAATCCCTAGAGTTGCTATAAGTAGTCATGGAATGAACTGGCAATAGTTTGTTTTTTACCCTGCTTAGGGCCATGCTTTAAGGCCATGTTTTCATACTCCTGTGTTGTACAACTGTATCAATAGTAAAAATTCATCCAAATTAAAAGTTACCAATTCCAGTTAAGATGTCTTCATAAGTTTACACAGTGAGGTACTTCTTGTCTATACATACACATATATACACAGACACATATCAATTATAGAAAAAACAAAGGGAAAAATTTAATGTCATAATAAAGTTTGAAAATGCACAGGATAAACATCACTGCAATAAAAATCAGAACTTTTTAGGAAGTTAAATAAAATAAAATAAATTATAATACTTGTTTAGAAAAGTAAGATTTTATATTCTTCATAATCTAATGGAAAACGCCATATTCGATATTTATTTTTAAATAAATGCACTTGAGGTTCTCAAGGACTTTTGGAAATAAATGAGGAAAAATCTTAAATAAATAATGAATATTGGTTTTTCTGGAACCTATACAAATATATAATGAAATGTAATTAAGGCTGTACTCATTATCTTACAAGTGGAAAGAAGAGAAATTTCAGTATTTTAAAAATGATTTCCACCTACATTTATTGTAAGACTTTTTGTTTTTGTTTAAGTATTAGTAATTAGGTGAAATTTTTAGCACCATTCTATGGGAATAGCTTGAGGAGCTCTGAAAGTGGAATAGGTATTCCTGTATCCACCAAACACACATGTGCACACACATACACTTCTTTTTTGCTTACTCTCAACACTAGTAGTTAATAGATAATAATTAAATGATAATTTAATAAATGAATACATTATTTTAAATAGAGTGATCCAACGGGAAAGTGACTTTGTTTTTATTCTCCTTTATTTAATAGCAATTTTCAGAGTGCATAACCTGTAGCCACCACAATGTAAAGAATACAAACATTTAAGTGAGTTCTTGCCCAAAAGAAGGTAACCATTTACTTTTACTTTTGTTTGAAAAGCCACAGAATGACAGTTTCCTTCAAAAGTAAGAACTGTAAGAAGGCCCGGTGCAGTGGCTCACGCCTGTAAATCTAATACTCTAGGAGGCTGAGGCAGGAAGACTGCTTGAGCTCAGGAGTTTGAGACCAGCCTGAGCAAAAGCAAGAACCCATGTCTAGTAAAAATAGAAAAACTTACCCAGGCATGGTGGTGCACACCTATAATCCCAGCTACTTGGGAAGCTGAGGCCTCCCTTGAATTCAGCAGGTTGAAGTTGCTGTGAGCTAGGCTAACACCACTGCACTCTAGCCTGGGCAACAGAGAGAGACTCTGTCTCAACAAAACAAAACAAAACAAAACAAACAAACAAAAAACAAAAATTAGAACTGTCAGTTGAACTTTTGCTTAAATAAAACAACCCCCACTCACTTTATAATAACATTTATAGTCTAACTATGTATAGCCAAGCTATGCAGTCCAACAATATATAAGACATCTGCTGATCCATAATTGTAGTTTTATCTGATCAGATCTCCTATAGGCATGATGAAACCACAGAAAGATATTTTGTTATGGTCAGCCATTAAATTCATTGCATCTGTGGTAACCTGGGCTACTCAATCACATAGTAGGAAAATGCAGAGATTAAATTTGTGAAAAGGAGCTATTTTTATAGCCGTAGAGTTGAAATATACTTTTGATCACAAATCTGCTTTATTATTTTATTTAAAAATTTTATTTAAAAAGATGGTATAAATTTTTAGAAATGTAATCTATAATGGAGTAGTTCTTAACTTGGGTTGTTACCTTTCCCAATCCATAGGACATTTAGCAAGGTCTAGAGAAATTCTGCTTATCACAGCTACTGCCATCTAAAGGTGTTACTGTTGTCTAGTGGATAGAGGCCAGGGTTGCTGATAAACATTTCCCAATACACAAGGCAGTTCCCACCACAAAAAATTACCTAGATCTAAATGTTGAAAGGGCCTAGACTGAGAAACCTTTCTATAGTGGAATATTTCTGCTTCCCCAACAATTTTCCTGAGCCTTGTGTTTCTCACACTGACCTGAAATTCATCACTATAGGTCAATTTTTGTTGGCAAGTTACTCCATGCTTAAGCTACCTTCATTCAAATAGAGAATTAATTATGGACCAAGCTAAAGAGCTATTATTCATATGTTCAGTTTATAAGGGCTCCCTCACTGACTCCTTCAGGAATTACAAAGTGATCTTATTTGTTCTGTCCATTAGGTCCTAGGACCTATCTTGCCTAAAATTTTACATTCCTGGACAGCAATAACATGAAAGATGAAGCTGGTTTTATTAATTACTAATAAGCAAATGTACAACTATATCCTAATTTTTCCATAATAACAATCTTATTTACACTGTTGAATAAAAATAGAACTTATTAAACTGAGGAAGCTTAGGAAACACCCTTATAATATTAGCTTTTCCAAAACCCTTGAGTGATTCAAACTACAGGGCATAGGGTATCATAGGGTAAGAAAGACAGAGGTGGAAACCAATCTAGATAATGGAATAATCAACTATCACAATCAGGCTTCACCTTTCTTCTTCCAAACTAATCCATATTGGTTATTACATTTCTTCAAACATTAGAAATTGAGCTTCAAAATGAAATAAAGGTACATGATTATAAAGGAAGTAATAATAAATTTCAATGTTGTTTCTAAAAGTTCTGATCAAGGGACTATCCCATTAAAACCACTTCAACCTTCACCTCTAAAAAGTTCAATGCTATTACCTATTCCTGCTACTTTAAACAATTCTACTAAGTATCTATGTGCTATTGAAGCCTGAGGTTTTTTTTTTTTTTCTCTTTCATTTTGTTGTTTGCTTTGTTCTGGTTTTCCCTCAAAAGAAGCCAAGACAGCCTGGATTTAAGTCTTTGCTTGGAAGAACTGCAGGTCCTCAAAAGCAAATATTGGAAACTCTGTAAAAACCTCTCAGATATATGCCCTTAGAAATGTCCAGGGAAAAGAAAGTCATAAAAGCTTTTAAATTCATTTTGCTCTCTCATCAGAGGAATAGCAGAAATACACAGGGCAAGAGGCTGCCTCACCCAAATTCTTACACTCACTTGAAATAATACTGACCTAACTGTAGACAGTCTCTCCAATAATCCATACATTTATAAACTAAGTTTAGTCATTGCTTCCTTTGAATGGGTTCAGTGAGAGTTAAGAGCTTCATGATCAGTGAATGGAAGTTGAGATAGAAAGTAGAAATAAGGAAAAGAAACCCCTTTGTCTTTAAAAAGAAGTGGCCGCAGTTTCCGTTTACAAGCCTGAAGAGTTGTTATACATATTAAAATTGCTGCATAGCTCCATCCCTGGTCACAGAAATTCCTCCTCCTTCCCTCCCCCCCCCCCCCCCCCCCCCGTGGCCACTGAAGATGTCAGATCTTTGGGAAACAGCAGTTAGGAAAGGATGCTTTTCATAGCTCATACTGTAAAACGCTGGCATCCCTGTCCTTACATAAAATAGCACTAAACTGAGTCACAATGCAGGAAGCTGTTCCTTCTGCTTCCCTTCAATGGGAGCTAGCTAAATACTAAATAATACTGCATAGTTTTGCCGGTGTTTGCGACATGTCAATTCTTCTAATCTCCCATTTGCCCTGGATAATTTTAAGCTTTATCCATCAGTGTGCCACACAAGAAAGAAAAATGCTGTTAACAAGATGACAGTGTTAGCTAGGTATTTGGCATCAATATTAGCGAGAGTCTGTCATTTGACAATTACTTCCCTAGCATACCAGACGGTAAAGAAAATGTTTTCATTCATCCGCAAATGACTAACATTTTATTGATGTTTCAAAATGGGGTTGAATAGTATTGCACTCTCAATTTCTGAGCCGGTTTTCAGAGTTAAAGATGAATACTAATAACATCAGCAACTCCTGCTGCAAATGACTCCTTTAACTGCGGAGCCTTGGAGTGTTAGTTCAGCAGGGAAGTGTTGCTGGTTAGGAGTTCTTCGATTAGTCAGTCTGGGTGGTCACAGGTGATGAGAACCCTTGCTTTTCCCCATACATCCTCCTGCATGGTGATAAAAATCACTCTGAACACCTCTACCACCAAGCAAAATGACTCCCTGCCTGCCTCGTGAAGAGCTCAGTCTAGGGAGGCGGCCGTATGCTGACCCCTGCAGAGATTATTGCTTCGGTGCGCTTCGCCAAAGGACCCTTAGCGTCATGGAAAACGAGTTAGAGAGGGTTTGCTTTATTTATTTCCTCCAACGGAAGAAGAACTGGGATCCAGCAAAAGAAAACCTTCAAAGACTTCTAAAAGGGTATGGGGTGGAGGAAGGAAGTGGAGGGCAGCTTATTTTTTAATTACTTGTTTCTCTCCTTCTCTTGCCTGCTCAGCTTCCCAAACTCCTCGCAGAAGAAGATTGATTGGCGTAACTGCTGCTATCGACTCCAGCCCGGGTTCTCGCATTGATTTGCAAATGGCCCGCAATACCTTGGGATCTCGAATTTGCAAATGAGTTCGAGAAGGAAAGAAGAAAAAAAGGGCAGGGGGCGGCCCTATGCCCAGCATCCCATTCTGCCACGGGCCAGGGCAGCGGCTCGCCACAGCCGGTGGAGCCGCTTGAGGGGCTGCGGCGTGGAAAGCGGAGGCTGCAGCTCCACACGGCCAAGGAGCGAGTCTGTTCCACCCGGCTGGGAGGCTGTTAAAAAATATAACCCTGGGACTCGTTCAACCCGATAACTCTGCCCTGCCTAGGTTCGGATGCGCTGATCATTCCGCCTGATAGGCTCAGACGGGTTAAACTGCCTCTTACATAACCGGACTGCCTGGCTCTACACAATTAAAACACTTGATTGCAGTCTCTTCGCGGCTCTGCCTCCCAGCCCGTCCCTCCCAGCGCGCCTGCGTGCCGCCGCGCGCGCACGGGCCTCGCGCGCGCACTACACACTCTCTGTCACACACACACTCCATATTGACCATAAACACTCCCCGCCTCCGGCTACACACACACACACAACTTAGTGTCGACACGCACGGAGGAGAGGGGGAGCGTCCTCCAAGCCGTGCTGGCTGGCCCGACAGACACGCGAGCTGCCCTCCCGCAAGGCCTTGCACCCCCTCGCGTCCCCACGAAAAGCAGCGTCCTGCCACCGTCCCTATCCACTCTCGAAAAGGGGTGAAGGGAGAACTAGTTGGCCTCTTGTGAACTGTAGCCAGGTCGCCCAGGCGAGACTAAAAGAAAACAAAAAACAACTCACAGTCGCCGGCGTCATGATGGCGCCGACCACAACTTGCAGGACTTTAAAGTTACGGTGCCTCAAGAGGTAAAACGCACCGGAGAGCGAAAGCACAGCGTCCCCGCGCGCTCTGCACCCCGGCCCCGACACGCAGACTTTTCTAGCAAAGCGTCCCTGCATGCTTACGACAGTGAGGGAAGCCTTCTGTCTACCGTGCCTCTTTCCCCCTCAGTTTGCACAATCGTGATATTCCTCCAACTGATTTTTCTCCTTTCCTTTCTTTATTTTTTTTTCTCTTTTCTTTCTTTCTTTCTCTCTCTCTCTTTTTTTTTTACCCCGTATTTCCCCCCCTCCCTTCTCCATCCCCAGTCCTCGGGCGGGGTTGCTAAGGAAACGGCCGCTTGGCAACGCGCGCGAGCCCGGGGGTCGGCGGCCGCCGCTGCGCCCCGCGCTGCTTCTGCTGCTGTTGCTGCCGCCGCTGCGATTGCAGCCGCAGCCGCCGCTCGCCCTGCCGCCGCCGCCGCGCCTCCTCCCGCACTCGCCCGCGCGCTCGCCTCCTCGCTAGATGGTGTGCGAGCCGCCCGAGAATTAGACACACTCCGGACGCGGCCAAAAGCAACCGAGAGGAGGTGTAGTGTGGTGCCAGGGGGTGGGAGGGGAGGGAGGGAGGGATAGCGGAGAGGAGGAGGAGGAGGAGGAGGGGAGGCAAATTAAGAAAAAAAAAAAAAGAAAGAAAGAAAGAAAAAGAGACACACACAGAGAGAAACAACACCCAACAACTAGGAAGAGAGAAAGAAAGAAACCCACCCACCAAAAAAAAAAAAAAAAAAAAAAAAAATTCCTGTGGCGCGCCGCCTGGTTCCCGGGAAGACTCGCCAGCACCAGGGGGTGGGGGAGTGCGAGCTGAAAGCTGCTGGAGAGTGAGCAGCCCTAGCAGGGATGGACATGATGCTGTTGGTGCAGGGTGCTTGTTGCTCGAACCAGTGGCTGGCGGCGGTGCTCCTCAGCCTGTGCTGCCTGCTACCCTCCTGCCTCCCGGCTGGACAGAGCGTGGACTTCCCCTGGGCGGCCGTGGACAACATGCTGGTCAGAAAAGGGGACACGGCGGTGCTTAGGTAGGAAGAACGGCGTGCTTTTCGTACTTGTCTCAGTCTATCTTTCTGTCTCTCTTTCCACCCTCTCTGCCTTCTTTACAAACCGAGAAATGATGCTCACCCTGGAAAGACCACATTTCAAGAAATCCAGGTGCTGGTTCTTCCCAGAGTCCCGGCCCCTTTATGCTGGGGCAGGTAGCAGCTGGACTCCTGATGCTAAAGCACTTTGCCAGAACGCCAAGTAGCCCGAGGATGAGTGAAGTGGCAGGTTTAGAAGGAGGGGCAGGTGCCACTTTGAAACTCAATACACCGGGTCTCTGTTTTACTGTCACAGGGTACTCTTGGAGAGTCTGACAAGTTTATCAGGTTTGTTTCTATTTTACTCCAGCATAAGTGACTTTTTCAAACTGCTGGCTCTCTGTTTCCATTTATTTCCCCTCTCACTTGGATACTCAGGCTCAATTTCCTGCTCTTCGGCTTTATTTCCTT
Organism: Microcebus murinus; assembly: GCF_040939455.1. NCBI lineage: Eukaryota > Metazoa > Chordata > Mammalia > Primates > Cheirogaleidae > Microcebus > Microcebus murinus. The sequence continues at coordinate 56,963,203 of NC_134105.1, read as the reverse complement.
TTACCTCTTTCTCCCTTTAGTCCTTTTTTCTCTTTTTCCGTTTTCTCCGTCTCCTTATTGCTCTCTTTTCCCTCCAGTCCCTCTTTTCATCTCACTTCTATTTTCGTTGAGTTCTTTCTCTTTTCTTTTGTTTTCTCCTGTTTTTAAATAATCTCCACCACTGTCATTTCTGATTCTCTTATTTAACCCTCTCTCTTCTCTCTTCACTTTTCCCTTACCCCCATTTTTATCCTCATTAATGTCCTACTCTGTGCCTTGTCTTCCCTCTTTTGATTCCCATTTCCTATCCGTCTCCGTTACCCTTTCCCTCCCGTCACACACACAGACATGTTCATTCTCTCCCCTCCAGTACCATTTTCTCACCCTCATAAATCTTGTTTTCATAAACACTCTCCCTCACATACTCTCTCACATCCTCACACACACTGGCACTTCCATGCTCTAACAACCGCTTTCACATTCAGATTCTCTCTGTTTAAAAGGCATAACTCTCCTCTCTTCCACACACTGCCACTCATACATGTGTACACAGCACCTCTCCTCTCGCGCTTTCTAGCTTTCTCTCTGTTTTCTTTCTATCCCTTCTTTCTTCTCACCTTCCTCCCCCCTTCTGTCCTTAGTTTTACTTCTTTTCCTTCCCTCTTCCCTCCATTTCCCTAAGCTTGAACGTTGAAATAGTTTGTCACTTATGAACATCCATAGCCTGATTTTACCCCTAAGCAACACTGCAGAGTGAGCTTCTGGAAACATTTTCTCTCCTATGAAAATATAAATTGATGATCAGCAGTGCTTAGATCTAAACAAGGCAAACGCCCTTATTCTTTCATTTCCCATCACCCTCCCTTCTCCCCCTGACACCCCACCTCACATCTCCCTGAAAGATCTCCTTTCTCTCCACTGGGTGGTGGTTGACTTATAAGTGTGAATTGCACAAAATCAGTGTACATGGTAAGTCTAAGGTGAAAGAGAGTGGATATGTTTCTGCTTGAATCATGCAACATATTTAAATGTAATGATGTGGGTGTGGTATATGACTTACACCTTTCGAAGCACACTTATGATTCCAAATTTGCATGTGATTCTATTATAATTTCTAATGTACACTAATAACATGTTTTTATAACATTTGTAAATACAAAATACAAAATGCCACTGAATGTGTGTATAAGTAACAAGTATTATAACATAGTAAAATAACTCTTCTTGTTGGTAAGAGTGATGAGCTCTTTGTCACATAGAGGATGTAAATAAAACTCATATTTATGCTTTTATTAAGTTTGTTTTAGAAGTTTGAACACAGTAGTAAGGACTAAACATTGTCTTCAGAGGTTGCAAACACATATCATGAGAGAAGCAATATGTTCATAGCAGCGATATTGCTTATTTGTAATGAGGCTTACCATTTTCAACCTAAAGGATTTGGTAGACTACTTTTGGGTGCGTGATATATCTTGGCATTGGGTTTTTAAAGAACAATCTAATAAATACTGTGGTTAATTAAAATAGCTGGACTCACATTCCGCTTCCAGGAACCAATGTTTAGTTCACTCATTGCTTCCAACAGACAAGCATCCCTAATATGTGGGGACAATGACTTTCCAGTGTTGTTGGTTTGGTGCATTCCTTATTTACTTGGTGTGCACTGTACCTCATCCATTTACATGCTGTCTCCTGAGTTTTGTCATATCTTATTTTAGGAAACTCTTGACTTTTAAACTTCTTACAGAGAAAAGAATATGTCTCTTCTCAATAATGTTTCTAACCAATTGGTTTTTAGTTTTTAAATAATCATTTTTTCATATGAAATAAAAATTTGATCTTTATTACTTTTTACCCAAAGCAACTTGTTTATAGTAATTCTTATTTTCTAGGAAGTATCCAATTGCTGAGCTTTTTATTGTCCATAGGTTTTAAGCTAATTTAACATATTTATTTGCAGGAAATTCTCTATCAAAAAATGTTACATGTTGTCAGTTATTTTTCTTGACTCTTCTTGTGCAGCTGATATTTGCTCTGTTCATAGACCAATACAGATAGAGCTTAGGGACTAATTGAGTGTAGGCAACTGAAATGACATATTTTTCATCAAGAATAATGCCACAGTTATATTTTATTTTTACTTTGTATGCTTAAAATCATATTTGATGTTATTCTCTAATTCATTAGAAAACAAAACAAAACAAAAATCTACCCTTTAAGCATACACCCCTTCCCCATCGAAGTACATGGATGGAGTGCTCAAGAAAACACTTAACTGAATTACATGATACCATTTATCAAGCTTTACACAATATATTCTGTTTTAATGTAACATATTTCCTCAAAGTGTCTGTAATAAAAAGCAAATAGTGGCATAACAGTTATCAAATAACTTTAAGTGGTAAAGGCCTTAAAGTGCAAACATGCCAGTCACTGACTCTGTTGCTTGTGGTTACATTAATGAAATAGAAGTTTAAAGGTCAAATGATACATTTCTATCTCCTCAGTGCCGGAATGTCTAGTTTTTTAGAAGAGAATCAAGAAAAACAAAACTTTCCTTAAATGGAGTTATAATACCCAAGGGAAATACATTCTGTTATCTACTGACTATAGCTATCATTTTGTGAATCTTTCTCTGTTTAGCTTAAAAGGAGGACTTATAATGAAATTCCACTAACAATAGTAACACCACTTATTTCTTTTAGAAGGATTTTTAAAAAAGAAAAAAAAATTAACATCTTTTTCATTTTAACTTTACCATTTAAGGTTAGTGAAGCCATATAGTAAATGTCAAGATGTCCCTTACTTTTAATAACGTCATTCACTGCTAAATCTCTGAAGGATTCACTTGAATTATTTGGACTTTCTTGATAATGTATTTAATGATGCATATATCCAAGGTAATCATGTTTGGTATCTCCCTTACTTAAATTTTGGATTTAGCCTGATACATGAATGTCTATATTATAATTTTCTATACACACAGTTGTTTTTATTAACTTATTAAATATAGACTATGATTGCCACTACACTTAATGCATATAATATTCTTAACAAAACTTGTTAATCTGTGTATGGAGACATTAACTTTTTCTCCATTCTTCAAGTTGCATTTTGTAGTGCATGGAAGATCTCAGTTAATGTGTCATTGGGTGACACAGTAGAGAACAGGAATGCTAGAACCACATGGGTGGTGCTTCAGGACCCAGTGTTTCTATACCTGGAGAATTGAGGAGAATATAACCGTGCTTTAGATCAGTATATAAATTTCAGATGACTTTTTAAAGTATAATTTTGCAGTTAAACTTTAATGTGAATCCTTTCCTTTACTCTTACCTTATTAACAAATACCATTATGTAAACATGTTGAAAATGTTTAATGTTCTTTGGAAACAATACTATGAACATCCTCATTTACATCCTCCTAGCTCCTGCACATTTTAAAAACACATGTCATTTTTAAACTAATATTTTCAATCTGTTTCTTATTCAACCCTTTTGTATGAATTTTGTACATTTTTAGCTGCCTTCCTGATATGAATTCAAAATATCCTATTATCTGCTTGTCATGCTTTAATCGAAGGAAGGAAGATAGATTCTTCCCTTAATTGTGGTATCTTATTTTACCTTAGCAAAGTTGAACACAACTCTGTCATTTTAATGCAATGGATTTGAATGGAAGATATATGACATCCTACTATGATATTATAAAATGGAAGAAGACTTTTGCATAGACCATAGGGCACATTTCTACCCTATTGAAAATTACAAAAGTTTTGCAAGCATATTTATAAATGGATATGACATGTATTTATTACTTCTCAGCCTATTTGTAAAATATAGTTTGCCTTTTGATTAGATAACATTAATTAGTTTTGCTTTGAAGTGCATACTATTGCTTACAATAAAATAAATGATTTCTATATGAGAGTACAGTAAAAATAGTGGTAAAAATTAATTATTCTATACTTTTGGAATATCACTGGAGAGTCTCACATTTTCTGTTGAGTTATTCTGACACATTGATGCATCATGTATTCCAAATACACTGTTCAGCTATATAGGTCTTTTCAGTTTAGGACATTGAAGTACATTTTAAAACCTATATGCTTCTTAAATAGTGTCATCGAACAAATATTTTTTAAATTCTGAGGTTTTTCCTTCTTAAAAAAGGGAGGTGTAATGGATTATCATAATGAGTCAATCTAGAAAAATATGTTTCAGAATATGGAATAAAATTCTAAATGTTACCTGTAGTGATTTGAAGAGCCATTCTAGTAGCATGTATTATTTGATGTATCAATATACAACTATTTAAAACATTTAATTTTTAATTAAGTTTTTTAATTTTTTTAAATTTTCTAGATGAACTTATTCTGAAATTGAAAAACCCATGCGGTTGTATAAATATTTGAATACATGTACGTTAATGAACTACTTATTTTAGATAGATTGGCTTTATAATTAAATGGCTTCATAGAATGAGCCATTAATTCTGCAGTACTTCTGTTAAAAATGTTCACATCACAGTCTGTGTCAGTTATGCGCCTGATTGATCTGATACATTGTTCATTCTTCTGCTCTTCTGTGTTATTGAGGTTAAGGGATGTAGCTAATCCTTCAGTCTGCCGTTCCCAGTCTTTCACATCAACTGTCTTCAAGCTGTGGTTGGCCAATGGAACCTAGTTTTGGGAGAAGGGAAGAGGTGATGAAGTGAGAGGCTAGAGTATTTCTCCCTTCCTTCATTGTTTTGGGCAGTGTCCAGCAGTGTGTCCATCACCCATTGGGACCTTTTTGTTCCAGCTTCTGCCTGATAATTAACTCCTGGGCTTTTGTTTACTGCCTTATCCTATTATTCATCCACCCTAATAGCAGTAGTGACTTCCTGCTGTTATTAACCACTGGTTTATCTCACCATTATCAGTTAGGCTTCCCAGTGATTCTGTACCTTTTCTAATAAATTTCCTGCATTAAACCCCTTCTATTTTAAATATCCAGAATGATTTCAGTGATGCTTGTAGAACCCTAATTGATACAGAGTGAAAAGTAATAGTTCCAGTGATTTTTAAAGTATTTGAATGACTACTTTGCTCTTGGCACCGTAAATGTTGCTCACTAGCAATGGATATAGTGGTTGTTTAAGGAGACGTGCATAAAAGTTAAATCATAACATTGAGGCATATTGCAAAGAAGAAAAATGGATACATTGAGTTTTTTTCCATGCACAGATTATGGTGAGAATATTAAACCAATGAATAAATATTGAATTAGTGCACTATTTAATGAACAGTTGCAGTAAGAAAATATATAATGTTGCTTTGTGTGGTAAATAAAGTTGATGAGTATATATTGACAAGATTCAATAATTCTGTATCTTTTTTTGACTGAACAAAAGAGAACTAGGATTAAATCATGCTTGAGCATATGTAATCAAAATGCTAAGACAATTCCTACAGTTGTAGTCTATTGAATTCAATAAAAATTAAAATTCTTTCTTTCATATGGCTTAATATCTAAGGAGCTAATCAAAGTTTCTAGTTATGAAGTATATGACCATAACAATGCCCGTGATTCAAGTATTTGACTGTTGGAGGAATTAGTCTCTCAAAGCAGTGAGTCTCTTTGATTAAAAAAATCATATAATTTTTTTTTACCATATCTTGTTTCAAAGTGGCATAAATTAAGACATTATAGACATCACATGGTTTATACAGAATAGTGAATGGAAGTTTCAAAACTGGGCATTGGGTTTTGATTTTTCTGTTGTTTTTTTTTTAACTTCTCTCTTAACCAAATATTAGATAGTGACCTTCCCCATAACTTATACAAAACACTTTCTGAAAGACACTTATATAGGTATCTGGTTCCAGTATAAACAATCATCAAGACCCACTTTTGGTAAATAGTTTTACAGGAATAATGTTAATTTAAGACCATTATTAATTAAATGATCCTTTCTCAAGGATACTCTAGAAAGAATTTCTGAATTGGAAGGGAAGTTGAATTTCTTGATCTTCTCCATTCCATCTCTCTCAGAGTTTGCTGATCTACTAAAGTTTGTGATTGATACTTTCTGTGTGAGAAATAAAATTTATTGCTCTGTTTTTCCCTAGGAGCATCATATAACTTTTTGCTTTTCTAAAGAAAATTTTAAATTGGGCCATATTTTGTCATATATTTTATGTATTTCAAATTAACAAGTGAAAACAATAACTCCTTATACTACTAGAGAGTAATATCTAGAATTTTTCTGCATATGCATAATCATCATCAAATTGTATTTAATTACTATATCTAATTACAGAAAAATGTGGAAGATGTTGAAGAAATTAAATAATAGAAATTATTTGATGTTTTGCCAAAATGTACTTTCTGTTCTTCTTTGCTATATTAATTTTGATTGGAAAAACACCTGGATTTGTAAGTGTTATAACTCTTGTTCATCTATCTCTAGGGCTGTAGCACAGAACCTTGCATATATCAGGCCAATATCTACTAAATGTTGAATTAATGAATCACTGGAAGGTAAAGAAATAAATGTATTTGTTTCTTAGTTTAATTTTTTCATCTTTTAATTATTGTAGTATATTTAATACTATGTTGAATGTTCAGTCTTATAGTAATTAAGTATTTTTTGTTGAATGCATATATCAACAGTCTCTAAAGTAATTCCTGCAGAAGTCTGGAAATATTCAGTGTCCTTAAGTTACAGGACACAATCTACTAGTGGGTCTTAAAGAAAACGTAGTAGTTACTAGAAGTATTTTTAAAATAAAACATACTGAAATATATTATAAGGCATTTGAGACAGTAAAGGTATATACTTCATTAAACTTTTGGGTGTATTTGCATATATGTGTTTGCGTGTGTGTTACTGTGAGTTTTAGCTGAAAAGTTCTAAATGCAATGGTCTAGTCGTTGTAAGATTTTTAGATGTAATTATAATTTTAAGAAGATCCAAGGTTTTAAATTATATAGGAAGGCTTTTGCTCTTCATAATTATAATCAGCAGATAACAGGAACAGTTCAAAATAACCAAATGTCTGTTGTATCCTCCTAACATTTTTTCTGTTTCTACCTCAACTCATGGAGCCTCCTCTTCCTTTCTTTTAAGGCTTCAATTAAATGAAATCAATACAGATACAGAGGTAGAGAGAGTTGGCTATTGCTATGGATGAATAACTCTCAATATGAAAAGTAGCTACACTCCCAAACCAGAACAGAACTTTTGTTATCATTCCAACCCATCTCCCAGAGGTAGGTCAACAGTACTTTATAAACCACAGGGTATTGATACTAGCAGATAGAATTTTAATGTGGTCATGTGGCTTTGATTTATAATGTTGAGAAGGTTATCTATTAGCATAGTGGTTTCTAAGCCATATCAAGTTCTGAATCCTGAGAGAGGACCTTTGGTGCTCAAAAGCATCCAGCTGGCATGGGAATTGGTCTCTTAATCACTTTCTCTAAGAAGAGGGGAATAGAGGAAGGGAGGAATTTGGCAGTGTTGCCAGCATTAAATGTTGCTGTTTTGAACAAAAGCCAATACATTGTACTTTCCAAATAGCTGGTAATTTGCTCAATTTAAGAAACATGTTTATAACCCTTTTTAGACCAGAATGAAATTGTTCTGTACTGAATTTTTCTATTTATAAGTCATTTAGACATAGGTCTACTGCCCATATTCATACTATGTTATGGGTTTTTTGTTTGTTTATTTTAAACTGTGGCTATTGCTATGAAGCATTTAAAGGTTTTGGATGACTTAAATGGCCATGGGAAATGCATGTTCTGTTGTCTTCAGAAACAGCTTTCCTCTCATACATCTAAGTTAAATTTAGAAATATTAAATGGATTTAAGAGCTGTTGTGAATATAACAGTTGTAATTAGAAGGCATTGTTGGTATATTACCTCCAACAATGTTTCATCTTTTGTATGGGAATATTAAATTAATAAATCAAGGGTTCAAAGAGTTTTCTTAATATTATAAATAGAATATTAATTATAGGAGAACATATTTAAATATATAATATTTGGTTTATAAGTAACTATTTTCGAAATTAATATCTTGAGTAATTTATCAGTTGGATAGAAAATGGCATCTCTACTGTGTAACACAGTGCCTGGGACTTATTTGTGTTTGAAACCCAAACATTGGGTTGAAGGGATGTAAGAGGAGAGGGAAAAAGGGAAGGAAGAAAAAAGGGAGGGAGGAAATTGTGTTATGCTACATGAGTGACTTCTATTCAAACTGCCTAAAACTTTAGATCACTTGGGATGGCATAAAATTAAGCCCAGAAATTACATTATGTAAAACTACAATAAGAGAAAATGCATTTCATTTTGTTTAATATATTAATTAATATTGGAATTATTGGAATAATTCTAAACTTATATCCTCCCAATGATAAAGTGAAATATGTTATATAATACAAATTGAAGATCTAGCATCATAGTTTTCACTTAGGCATATGCTTTATGTCTTAGTTGATAGTCTGTTTATATTAATTTTAGAGTATAGATAATATCTCTATATGTTGGTCTGCAATAGTATCAGGGGCCATTTTTTTGTAAAATGTTTACAAAAGGAAATTATATATATAGTAAATCCTTATCTAACATCATCAATAGGTTTTTGGAAACTATGACTTTAAGTAAAATAAGAAAAGAATGTATAATGAAAACAACTTTTTCTCTCATCAACATTGTAAGGAACTGATATGGAACAAAGTGATGTTATTCTTGTTCCTGTTGTACAATGTTTCACTTGAAGTTGCAGTTTTCAAGAACCTATCCACAATGTTAAGGGAGGATTTACTATAAATTTTTGAATAATTCTTCACTTCTCTTATTGAGCTTGTATCATTGATTTATTGTTTTGCTAATACATCATTAACATGAAATAATAGTATGAATATTTACTTTTGCTTATGTATAAAGTTTATTGTCTATTGTGATTGCTTAGTTTTATTGAAATTGGTCATATTTTGAGGTGTCCAGAATGCAAGTGACCAGAGTTTGATTTCCTGCTTTTCTAATTACTGGTTGTGTGACCTTGAACAAAAGCCTTAACTCTCCAGCAGAACTACATGGATTAAATTTGATATTGTATGTAAAAAGCTCAATATGTAAGACATAGTACTAAATTTATATCAGCTCATAATTTTGTGCTGCTTTTCTTCTCCTAATCTCAATCTGATATTTATTGGCATTTGACTCCAAATCTGGAAGAAGAAAAACACCAAAAAACGTTTTACCTATTAGGATGCAGACTCAGAGTACTTAAAAGCACTGTAATCACAGATTTTATGCTCAACAGAATGATAGTGTTTTGATTCTTTTACCATAAGTGAGAGAGCACTGTAATTGCATAATCTCATGAAACACTGAGTACATAAAGGAGAAATGAGAAGAGACAGAAGAGAAGAAATAAGAGGGATGAGAAATATGATGTAATGGCAGGGAAAGAGAGGGTGAAGATTACCATTTGTGACAGATTTTAGAATGGAAAATGTGATAGCTGGTGACAATATTGGAATACTTCATAAGAGGGTTAGAATAAAAATATAGCCAACTCTGGATTCTGGATAAGGTAGCAAATAATTATCCAGGATTAGATATGTCTTTATGGGTCTTCAGGGCATGTGTATTTTATGCTGAAGACAGTGTGGTTCAAAAGCTGTCTGTATGGACAAGAACTTTCCCTATACCTTGCCATTTTAGCCATAGATAATATACTGAATAGCAGCTCATAAATTATGTGTGAATACTTGCTCTAATTCTGCATATTTGCAAAGTGCATGCTAGAATGTTTTATGTTCATAATAATGGAGCCATGAACACCATGATTCAGATTCAACTCACACTCTGGGAGTATCTACTGTGTATTACATACTTTCACAGGCAATATGCAATAAGGTATTGGTTTCCCACTGTTATAGCCAAGTAGGCTTGCAAAGGTAAGGTAACTTGCCCCGGGTGCAACAGGTAGGGAGTGACTGAGCCAGAACTCAAATCTAGGTCCTTTATTCCGAGCCAAGTACTTTTTCCATTATCTTTTATCTATTACTAAGAAAGATAAAAGCAATTTACAAATTTATTGCTTATTTGGATACTAAGCATTTATTGAGCACCAACAACATTTTAACTACTGTTACATCCACAGTGGTAAACAATAATCAAGGTGTTACGTTATATATTTGAGGGAAAATGTGAAATTGTTTAAATGAGACTAAGTACTTAGCGTGTATATTAAATGTATATGCCATATATTAAATATATATCAAATAGTCACAAGCATTTGCTGGATAGGAAAATAGTGAATTCTTAAAACTACTACAGATATTGTGGAAAAAAAATCTTTTATCCAAAAATGATTTCATTCCTAATAATTACAAACTACTGATAACAGAAGAGAAAAAGTAAAAAGCTATTGAACATTGTTTGTAGTTGGGTATATATAACTAAATTATATATTAGGTACTTCAATGAATCCTTGAAACAAACCATAATTTTTCTACTTTACAAGTAGGGAAACAGCCTCATAGAACCTGAGTAATTTGCTGAACTTTAATATAGCTAGTAGATGCATAATCAGGATTTGATCCTAGGCCTGTGTGTCTCCAAAGCCCATGCTCATTCTTTTTAAAGCTACAATATTTCCTGGAGCTTTTTGTATACTTATAGTCCTTAATAGAAATGAGAAGCAGTAGTTCTTGCTATTGTGTTGCAGGTCCCTAGTTTAATCATTTGAATGCTAATTCTGGTATAACTCTGAACAACCGAATCACCTTGATTTACTCCTTTGAAAATGGTTAGGCAGCATAAGAGTGTTGAGCACTATTATTTCCCAAGATAGACAGAAAGATCAAAAAATTCAGAGACCTATAAAAGATCCTTTTACTCCAATTTCATTAAACATGTCAGTAATATGTTACAGAGTCTTAGGTTTAATTGCTATCAATAAATAAAATCAAACATATTAGACATGTTGCCTTATTCTGCTTGCTGGTAAAAAGTGCATGTATAGTATATAGCCTAATTGAGTGAAAACTTGTTTTTATCTGATCGTGTGTAATTTAAAAATCTTTTAAAATGTGCTTACATATCCACATTCTACAGACTTTATGTATGTATCTGAGAGGAGTGTAAATTTCTTTCTTTTTTGAGACAGAGTCTCGCTTTGTTGTCCAGGCTAGAGTGAGTGCCATGGCGTCAGCCTAGCTGACAGCAACCTCAAATTCCTGGGCTCAAGCGATCCTCCTGCCTCAGCCTCCTGAGTAGCTGGGACTACAGGCATGCACTACCATGCCTGGCTAATTTTTTGTATATATATTTTTAGTTGGTCAGTTAATTTTTATTTATAGTAGAGACGGGGTCTCGCTCTTGCTCAGGCTGGTTTCGAACTCCTGACCTCGAGCAATCCACCCGCCTCGGCTTCCCAGAGTGCTAGGATTACAGGCAGGAGTGTAAATTTCATGATGGCTACTTCCTTTTTGCATATCCAAAGTTTTTCCAATATAAAGTCCTATTTTTGTCTCATTATTCAAGAATATTTTCAAACATTTCTAGCCCAATTCTAGCTTCTCCTTTAGGTTCCTACATCCTTCCATTTTATAAAATTTGTTCTATCAATTTTATATTACAGTCTTATACTGTAACATATCAATTATATATTACAAATGAGTTGTTACTTCTTTTGACTGCAAAATAATATAATAGATGTGGTCAACAGGTTTGATTTAAATTATATTATTGCAAATTCGTAACAGAACCTTGCATATTGATATTTGTATAGTATATGTTTACTGCAGTTTAGGGTCCTGGAATTGATTTTTAAATTACTCTTCCTTCTTTTGGGAATTTATTTTATAATCTTTCCACTCATACAGTTTTTCCATAGGCATCCTGTTCTCTCAGGCATTCATTCACCCAATTTCAGCATATGTGTATTTTAGTCCCTGTAGTATGCTATGCATTTTCTGTGGATTTGAGATCCAGTAATGATAAGAGATAAGTTCTTTTCTTTTGAATATATGTTCTAATTCAACCTGTATTTTTTAAAAGTGTTGTGTGTTGTAAACAACTTATGTTTGGATTTTTACGTCAACAATTATTAGCTCTGTGTTCACAATAAGTTATTTGGTTTTTCTGAGACTCACTTTTCTTGTCTATAAAATGGAAATAATGATAGCTAGTCCCATACTTACTGTAGGTAATGATAATAACCTGTGAATGTGCCCAAAGCAGTATTCAGACACAGCTGGTGTTCATTCATTATCAATTTCCTTTCTTTGCTACCTTTCTCCTCTTAATTTAATATAGGTATAATTTATGACCAGGACTATCTAGTTAGAGGAATTGTTACGTGTTATATTGTACTTCATGTGTTCTATTTGTTCCCTAATAACTACTAAGGCTTACCTATTTTTGATTCAAGGCAACTTTCTGATACAGTGAACAGTAGAGGTAGTCTGAAGACTGATGATCATCTCATGCATCTTGTTTCTACTTATTGGATTTATTTTTTTTTTCATCTGAGACGCTTTGCCTTCATACTATCCTCTCTTTAATATGTTTGTACATGGATTTTCCCCTAAATTTATTGTCAGTTTTTGACATATTCTGAAAGTCCATGATGAGTTTATTCCCTTCCTGATAATTTCTTCTGTTGGCATCAACACCTTTTGTGTTTCTTCTACTATACTTTACTTTTCTCAGTATACTTGCATTTTCTTTTTTCTTAGTTGGAATGATAATATGTGTAAGGAACACTTCCTAATTACCAGCTGATACTCTATTTGACCAACAAAACAAACAATATTTGTAATTCTTTTGCAAACAATTCTTCATTGAAATAGCACTTTCATGTTTTTCTCACTTCATTTTCTGAACTCTCCTGACCCTTCTACACCCAATGGAATGAATTACACCTCTCTCTAGTAATCCCAATAATTGGGAGTTGATTTTCTGAATTTTCCTGGGGCATTCTAAAAATGTTCATCATATTTGATACATAATCAGTTGGTTTCTTGCAGACAATATCTAGACTGTTCTATCTCATCCAGCTTTACTTAGGAAACAATGTACATAATATTTATATGGGAAATCAATTTATATGGGAAATAAGAGTTTATATGTAAACTCTTATTAATGTTCTTCATTCACATTAAAATCTCTATTCACCCTTCTCTTGTATATAGAATATAGAAATATTTCAAATTCCTCCTAAAACCCTTCAACATAATCATCATTTTCTTACTTCCCTCTACCTATGCATGTGTATTTAAAATTGGGCCCATAGAACACAGTGCCATATTGCTTTGAATCATCGAAAAAATTGAATCAGGAAGCTAGTTAAGATTAGTTACTTCACTGTAATATTGGTTAATGATAGTACCTAAAATATAGGTTGTGAGAATTAAATGAGATAAGGTTTGTGAACTTCTCAATATGATACCTGTTACAAAATAAATAACCAGTAAATTTTAACTTTTATTAAAGATTTTTATAAATATTAGCCATACATTTTTATTGATATTATAGAAGATTAGCTGACAGCAAACAAAATCAAGATTCTCTAGTAATGTGATTACTTCTCTGCCCTCCAGTATGCTTTAGGGACTTACCTTATTATTCTTTATTTCAGATAAGACCTTTTGCTATTTCCCCCTTTTATGTGGGGCTTTCTTTTCATCTATTGATTTCCCAAAAATGGTTTCAATAATTTCTAAATAATACTAATTGTCTAAACTCAGCACATTGCAATTTTTCATATATCTACATTTATATATATCCATTTACATATTTTATATATACACACACGTTTGTGAATTTTCTTTATGTTGTAACTTTGAAAGACAAATTACCTTCCATTTAATATTGGAATGAACAAAATGTGTTTGGTTAATATAAGAAGTTTTTTTCCTTGTACTTTAGTTGTTTATATACATGTTTTATAAAAGACCTCTGCCCAAACATATGTCTGGTGAAGACAGAATTGTTACCTTAATTGCCTTTATATCTTACGGGGCCTTGAACAAACTTAGTGTGTAGAAAAATATTTACAGAAATGAGTACATGAATCTTGCAAAAACTTTTCTTTCACTGGAGTCCTTTAAATGTTTTAGTTTGAAAGTGTAACTACTTATTATACATACATATATTTTTTAATTTGTTAAGTTATCATAATTTGTTATTAGTTAACATATATTTACACAGATCCCATTTGGAATATATGTTAAAGTGAGTATGTATTCACATCTCCGTTTCTTAGTGTTCATTTTAGTGTTTTTCCAAACTAACTCACCAAAAATTTTTTGAGGCTGGGGGCATGTTTTTCCTGTAAATATCAGCAATATTCCCATAAAATGTTAATATCAGTAATATGATGATGATGTAATAATATGCATGGGAAATATTCTCACCAAAGATAGTCTTAGGTGTTAAGCAATGTGTTATTTTTTGTATATAATGCTTCCTAAAATTAAGATTTTTTTGGCATTTTATTAAATAAAATCACTTGAATTCTAGCATGTATGATGTAGTACTTTTTAAATAGAGGATTATAAAATAGGATATCACAAGTGGAGAGGAAAAATAAACTTCAGAATCAGAAAATTCTGTTGAATATTGTGTCATGACACTGATGTTAATGCTTATGATTTCTATAGCCTAATAAGAAAAATATTTTTTAAATTTATAGAATTAGGAAGGCGGCTTATTGAAGAGTTTCCAAATATCTTGTAAGTTCCTAATGGGTATACTTAATACTACATGTCTTAGGAATTTAAGAAATAGAGTTCTTAGTTTGTTTTTAAAGATAAAGAACTTGTGGTTTCTGGTGCCTTAATACCACTTATTGGTATTAATAATACATTCAATAAATAGTTTATTTATTGTACTTCTTTGTATTCTATGCTTTGTATTATTGTATTTATTGTATGTCTTTGAAAGCTCTTAAAGACTGATTTGTTATTTCATAGTAAATTAGTTATATACTTAGGATCAAAAATAATTCTTAGTTGTTAAAATTAATTGGACGTTTATATTTTAGTTATTTTTTAGAGAAAAATTCAAAAGAGGAAGTTTGATATATTCTAAGATTAAATAGAAATATTGAAACTGACCAACTTTAGTACCACAAAACTAATTAAAAGTAAAGGCTAATAATACTATTTTCTTAAAGAGTTGATTTATTATCTATTTTAAATTTTCACTTGACATCATCATAGGTTGTTAGTTAAACAGGCAAACAGTTACCATCAACATCATCAGATTGGTTGTTAGTTAAACAGACAAACAGTTATCATCAGTCATGCGTAAGTAAACCAAAAAGATTGACCAAGAATTTGGAGTATGTGTAGCCTAGATAAAAAAAAATCTGACATATAAAGTATACATAAATTTATAGTTTGGTATAGCTATTCAACTTTTGATTAAGGAGAAAATGTTAAATTATGTACAGCTACTGAACTTCTTTTATGAAGAAGTGACAACTGAATAAATACTAAAAATTTACTTAGCACAGTACTTTATACTAATTATATATTTATTAGCACAATCTTAGAAAAGATAAAAATACATAAAATCATTTCTTGTTATTGTGTTTTCCATTTGGTACAATTTTTAAAATTTTTCTTTATGTTCGAGAAGAGAGGTTTATAAAGAGAAGTCAAATATTGGCATTTTAAATGTTGATTAATCCATTACTGAGAAAGTCTGTTCCTTATTAAACATTTTATAGGTGTCAGTAGGGGCTGTATTTACCATTTTTAAAAGCAATTGATCCATTTTAAATCTTATAATAAGATTTAAGTAGTTTGAAAAAATTAAACTGCTACTATAAAACTATTTGATTTCCATACGTATATATATATATATATATATATTTTACTTTGAATAACAAATAATAAGACATATATATATGTTATATTATTTTACTTTGAATATATATATATATTTTACTTTGAATAACAAATAATAAGACATCATAGCATAATGGATATCAAAAACAAAAATGATGTCATTGCTCACAATATATTTAATCACTTTTAATGATTAATTTTCTATATTTAAAAATTTTCATATAGACTCTTTAGCTATATAATAGATAAAGTTATCCCATTAAAATAGAAATAAGTGCCAAAACAGAGGAAAAATTGAAAAAGAAAATATCTATCTTGTAATTTTTGAGTGAAAATTTAAATGCATTTCTTTCATACCTTTGAAATAATATCTGTATCTTAAACTGCTGTATTGCTTATCTTGTTATGTTACTTAAATATTACAACAGCCTTATGAGGGAAGCAGAAGAAGTGTTAAAATTCCAATTTTACAAATGAATAAACACAGACTTAGATGTTTAAAGACCCCATGTTGGTTATGAATAATAAATATGTCTTGTAAATATCAAAGCTTGGACCAAAACTCGGTCTGAATTCTTGTTCTATATACTTGTCTTCACACTACTGATTATACAAACAAAAACTACTCAAAGTTACAGACTTTATTTGATTTTCAAAGAACTCTAGAACTGCATTTAAGTTCATTTTAGCCATATTAAATATGCCTATCATAGCTGGTGATACCTCTCATTTTCAGAGGTCACTGTTTCCCATTGTGTGTTCCAATTCCCATAATACTTTACCTATTTCCATTGAATATATATGTGTTGAGTAAATAATGGGAATATCTAAGATGAAACGAAACCACACAAGGAGAAGAAAATTAGTAAAAGAATGATGTAATGAAAATTACTTAATCTTTTCCCATAATTATACCATTGCTATTCCCTGTTTTTCATGGCCCTTTTTTCCTTTTTTCTTTGATATCTTTTTTCCATTTGCCCTGAAACCCCAATTAAGAAAACACCAGAAGATAGTATTCTGTTAATGCTGGTTCTTTAGCCATTTGTACAAGAGAGAAATTTTGACATATTTTTTTGCAGAAAGATGTGACTAAATAGCAATAATTCAAGAAAGGTAGAACAGAAATATTCAAGTACAGAGAACTTTAAATTCTACAGGGTCTCTTTGCTTTGACAGACTACATGTGTAAGTTTAAAAAATTACTTAAGGTTGTTTTTATTAAGCATATATTTATCTTTGACAACATATTTTATTTTCCCTTTTAGTTAAAAATTTACTTCAGCATAAAAAAACATGGAATTATTTCTTTTGGAGAAATAAAACATCCAGTTTATATAAGTAGTTTCCAATAATGAAGAAATAGAGCACTTTGATCATTCTTGATGAGCATTTCCCCCCGTGGTGTTATGAGGAATGGTAATATATATATGCAATGCTACTACAAGAAACAAAACAAAACTATTTTAGCTGACCTATACAGGGTCAGCACTCTAAATTTCCTCTAAAATATCCTAACTAGTGCCTACAACCTGTAAATAAATTTCTCTTATGCTCATGAACTTCTCTCTTCCTGTCAGTTGAATTCTAAGTTTAGCAGAGCAGGTTAAATATGAGTGTGATAAGAAAGAATTTTGTTTCTATGAAAAGTTGAATGACTTGAAAATACTCTCTAAAGATGATCTTTGAAAATAATTATGTTTAGCTGGATGTAGATGAGGTAACTAAAATGTTTGTAGGAAAATTAAAATCTGGATGCTTTCCACACTCAGAATGCTTCACGTAATATATTTAAATTCTCAATTCTCTTTGAAGAAACAGAAACCCAAAATCTGTTAATCTCAATTCCTAGTACGTAATACAAGAAAGACAGTGTGGAACTTCAGTTCATAGTTATTTGCTAACAGACGGTGTTGATATGCTCTCAAGACTGATATATGAATATACATTTACTTATTAATATTTTAGGTGAAAAGAAAATATTTCAGGTATTTACATAATAAATTACTTTTTGATTAACATGATCTTCATCTTTTATAAGATGTTACTAAACTGTATACTATATATTGTGAGGAATAATTTTAGAAGACTAATATCTTCGAATAATGTACCACTAACTGAGCATGTATGTGCCTTTACTCCACGTTCATGAAGAGGAATTAAAATGAAACATTGATGTTTATAAAGGATAGAAGAAGCTATTGTATATCCCTCTTACCCTTTGAGGAAAGACTATAATCATAATTTACTCATTGATATAACTAAAATTTCTTGACCACTTAGTGTATGAAAAAGCATTATATTAGATGACTGGGATCCATTAGGAAAAACAAAAGCAAAACCCTTGTCCTCAAAAAGCTTATATATGGCAGGTAAACAAATTGAAATAGGAAACCAAACAACCAGAGAAGAAAATAGAGTCCCTAATAAAGAAAAGGTAATGAACACTTAGTATTCTTTTCCTAGGATGTTCCAATTGACTTTCTTCTTTGACTAATAATGAAGGCAGTGTTATTATTTGAGCTTTCACTTCAGGATAGCTTTCAGTGCTCTGGGAACTAGGGGCCTGGGGGCGGATTACAATTCATCACTTAAACCACCCCTTTTATAGCTACTATTATTCTTATGTATAGTGTTTCACTTCATTTTCCCAACTTTTGGAAGGTAAATAAAATACCATTCTAATGTCCTTTTTGTCATTCTTGCCTCAGCGTAAAAGGCATCTCCTTAGAAACTCTGCCTTGAGACCCAGTCTAGGTAGATTCCCAGTCAAATATTAAGATGCCCACTTTTTTCCATGTGATATACTCTTTCATAATGTTGCATTTATGTCTTTCTCTCATTTCTTTTCTGTCAGAATGGAGATCTTAAATGCTCTGTGTCAAATAGTGCCAAAGTGGTGCCTGACTCACAATTGATGCTTAATGAGATTTTCTGGACAAAAAATGTTAATGTTAGAAATAGATTTTTTAATTGCAGGATTTTTCAATATTTAATATAACAATGTTAAATATTCACTTTTGCCAAAAATATAGTTTTAACCAATACGTAGTTTTAATAAAACTATTTTATCTTAGATTTTTTTCTGAGAAATAACTCTTCAATGTTCTGCATAACATAGTTTGAGAAACACTCTTCTACATAGATTAGATGGTTTGCCTATTGTATTTTTATTTAAAACCATGAGGGAATTGAGAATATTTATAACACATTATGCTAGTTGTTGAAATCACAATATCAATCTCCAAATTGGTTATGAACATAAACGACAACCAATATAAATACTTAAACAGGTAGTGAAAAAAGGTATATATTTCTATATTCTTATCCTGTATAGAACTGACCTAATGTCGGCTTATTCTATGACCATCTATTTATATGTAGGTTCACATTAAGCATGACTACTTCTTGTTTACATTTGACATTGCTATAAAACATGATTTTTCCTCCTTGAATAAAAATGGTGACATTTTCATACCATGCTTATTGGTGCTCCTTCTAAATTTCCTGGATAGAGCTAGAACCCATTCAATTAAATGAAGTATCTCAAGAATGGAAAAATAAGCACCACATGTACTCAGCAGCAAATTGGTATTAACTGATCAACACATAAGTGGACATACAGGAATAACGTCTATTGAGTGTCGGTCAGGTAGGGGCGAGGGGATAGGTATATACATGCATAATGAGTGTGATCCACACCAACTGGGGAATGTACAAGCTTGAAGCTCTGACTCTAGGGGCGAGGGGAGCAAGGGAAATATACGTAACCTTAACATTTGTGCCCCCATAATATGCTGAAAATAAATAAATAAAATAAATAAATAAATAATAAAATGAAATACAAATCACTGTATAATATAAACAAAAGAATAATCTGATAACTATATCTGAAATACTTCAGAATATTTGTGTTAATATGGTCAAACAGTTTATGTTTAACTTCTACTTGAATTTTTTTAATGTCTTCAGGAATTGTTTTATATTTTGCTTCTAGAATAATTTTTATAGTTCTTTTACTTTTTGTGAAGGAATGTAATTACCCAATCTGCATGTAAATGTCATCTTTTAAGAATGTTAGTACCCTTACCCCATAATGAAATAATGAATCAAGTGTGAATTTTTATTGAATTCCAGTTGGAATTCATTAAAAATATTATTTTCTAATTTGAGCAACTATTTAGGAAATTTATATTTTATTCACAGTACATTTCATTAGGGTAGTACATTTCATTAGTTTGAGAAGTATCTGACAAGGTAATAGAGGAATCATAATGATGTATAATGTCATCTTTAGAGTTAACTGCTTTATTTTGAATCACAACTTTGCTATCAACTAAGTGGGACTTTGGACAAATTGCTTAACCTTCCTGTACCATATTGGAGGAAGGTATAGTTTTTAAGCCCACAAATTTCAAAGTCAGAGTAATCTAGATTTTTTTTTCACTTACTAGCTGTTGTGACTTTAGGCAATTCACTTAGCCTTTCAAAGCCATGGTTTAATCTATAAAATAAGAATGAGTCCATACTTTTTAGGGTTGCCCTGAGGAGCAAAAGAAGAAATGTATATAAAGCATTTGGTGCAGTGCATGATACATAGTAAATGATTGGTAGGGTTTTGTTATTATTACTGTTTTAACTTTATAGCTAATTAATTTAGGAAATCTTTTGAAATACGAAAAAGAAACAAACAGAATTCATATGATAAAAGTTAGAATAGTTATCTCTGAGAATTGAGGAATAAGAATAATAGAGAGGTGAGAAATAATAAAAGATAAATTTTACCTGCATAGTGATTTTGCCTAAGATATACCTATATAAAAAATAGTTTCTGTTTGGACCTCATTATTATCTAAAAATACTTATTAGGCTTCTCCATGTCTGTGCTCTTGTAAGGGTCTCTTAAATAAATGTGATACCCTTTATTTAGAAAGCTATGATGAAATGTATTTTCTACATGTGTAAGCTCCCTTCCTAATATAGGTTTGATTCATTGAGAACCTACACTATGTTGCTGTGGAATATAATAGTATAATACAATAGTAAAACTTTCGTATCTAATTATAGGTGGAAAAAAATCTTCCTCTGATTTTGCTATGCATCCTTTAAATACTAAAAACTACTACCATTATTTAGGTGGTAGCTTGATGAGTCAAAAAACACGTTTTCAGATCTCATAAGGAGTTGTGATTTAAATAACAGTGTATAGGAAAAAAGGAGGTTTGAAGGACAGTTAATAAATGTATTTTAATATACTAAAGGAAAAGAGGGGAGAAAATGGTGATATAGAGGGGATTGTCCCTCTTAGGTGCTATATAGACTCATACCTACTTTACCCTTATCTGTTAACCATCTCTTCAGCAAACGGGTTCCCTATTATATTCTTAGCACCAAGAATAGTACCTGATTCAAGTCACCTTAGTTGAATTGAATTAAATTACAATCCATGGCTCATTGTTTTTAATGTAATTTTCTAATGCTGGAATCATATACTTGGCAAATGCTGACATATCCTACACTGTAACTTTGGCTTGACAAGACCTAGTCATAAAAAGTTTTATTTCGTCTTGTCTTAGTTCAGACCACATAATACAAACAGGAAATCAAAAACAAGTTTTAAAAATGTTTAAGAGTAAAAGGCTTGGAAGTCAGAAGAAAACATATTTTATATTGAGGTACACTTTTTAAAGACCTTCCGTTATTTATTCTTCCTCATGATCCTCAGAATAGCTCAAATGAAATATACAGGGAGAATTGTAAAATAAAAGAGATAAAATAACCAAGGTCATGTAACTATTTAGTAACCAACCTAAAATAAGATTTACTGGCTCTTAACATATTGTTATTTTCATGAAGATAAAAAGAGTAATATTTGAATTTTAGTGCATAAAAATAAAAGTACATTCAGAATTTAATATAGTAAATTATTTTTCAATTATAGGCTAATTTCTAAGTACTCATTATCTTTTTTAATTTTTTAAGTTAGAGTTCCAAAAACATTAAAAACTGCATTTTGTATATTTGTATCATATTTATTATAAACTTCTATATAATAACTTAGTCCTATCATTGCTTGTGGGCTTCAGGGTCATAGCTAACTTTATTTCCTAAATGTCAATAGTTTATTTATACATAATTTATCTCTTCTTTCTCTCTGCTCTATTTTCACTTTAATAAGTGGTAATTAAACATTTTGGTATCATATTTGTTCTTAATAATCATAATGAAACTGAGGGCTCTGCTGGGTCTGGCAAATGTTCAAACACACACACACACACACACACACACACACACACACACAGAGCCATGATGTACATCTCAAGACCCATTCCAGAGTTTCTCACTTTCAGCATTATTGATATTTTGAGATAAATAATTCTTAGTTGAGGGAACTGTCCTGTGTGTTGAGGATATTTAGCAGTATCCTTGGCCTCTATCTACTTGATACCCAAGTTCTGAAGACCAAAAGTGTTTCTAAGTATTGTCAAATGTCTCCTAGTAGGCAAAACCATCTTCAGTGAGAACCACTAGTTCATAGCCCAATGGCACTTGATTCATGGATCACAAGTAAAGAAACCCTGCATAAATGGAGATTTGTGAAGGATTGAGAATGTTGGGGAATATCTGTTTGTGACCTATCACCGTCCTCAACTCAGGACCTATCAAGATTTTTACCTTATCCTTGCCATAAAACAATGCCAGAAGTAAACTTTTTCCAAATTAGAAGAGTTTAAATGTAGTTTCTCAGTAAAAAGATTCAGTGATTTATCTGGGAAAATGATTCTTAAATATGTAACATTTGTATTTTCATTCTTTATGAATTTAAGTTATCTGGTCTTCACAAGCTTTGATTCCAAAGGAAGAATGATCAGGTAACTAACCATTATAGTCTCATCTTGTATTGATAGTTAACATCTCTCAGGACTGGGGAGACAAAATAGAGCACAAACAAAAAAGAGGCACCCCGTTACAGCAGCAAGTAAGAAGGAGATGCTTTAGTAGAGGTGGTCATAAAGTTGCCTTGTCCTCTTCACCCCTTTAGTTTATTTCTGAATAGAAAAATTGCTAATTAAATAAAAAGAATGGGAATATAAATAGATCTCCAAATATATGGAGGACAGACATATGGGACAGAGGAGACATATATCAATGTAATGTTGTATATGCATATTTTTATCAATATTTCTATAAAAATAAATGATTTAATAACAGTTACCCTTTATTAGGTGCTTCTTATTTTCCAGGAGCAGTGTAAATCAACTTAAACATTTATTTATGTTTTCCTTCAATCCTCACTCAGCCTTATAAGAAGTGTTATTACATATTACTTTTAACTGTTTAGCTGAAGAAAATACAGATGAAGAAGCTAAACTGCAAGTCTTAATTAGGTTTGAATCAGTGTTTGACTTACTCTAGATCCTATTTTTTGTTAACTCTGCCATTACATGGATTTTATATGCACATTCCATTTTTGTTTTGTCTATGATTTAATATAAATTCAAATTTTCATGGTTACACTGTATCATATCTCTAAGTAAGCAAATATGAAAAATAACAAAAAGATTTGTTTATGCACAGAATATATATTCTAGTTTTTACGTAAATTTTAGCTCATTAATTTTTTCTCCTTTTGTGAACCTCAATAATGAAATAGATGTTAGGAAACAAATTATGTTTGATATGTATAAAGTAATGAAATTACATGGTTAGGATAATTATAATTCATAATTCAATTTTAATTTCAAATGTGTGTTTTCAAACTCCTCATCAATTTAAACTAGATAAACTAGATAAACAAACAAACAAAAAGCACATTCTTATTTTCTTCTGTTGAGAGTAGGGTAGAGGAAAAGGATCTGGCCAGCTGGTGCAGAGTTACAATTTATAGTAAATGGCAGTGAAAACAGACTTGTTTGGAATCTCCAGCTGGATGAGCATTGTGTCAACACTTTTGTGATATTTCTTGATGATATCATGTTAGTCTGAAGAGCACTTAGCAGATACTAATTATCATCTGGTGAACACTCTTCAGTTGAAAAGGTGAAAATCTATTCGGTATGTGCAATGCATGCTCAATTGTTAACTTAAACTGCAAGCTACTATAAGACCTAATGTTTTGGTGATAGTGTAGGTGTAAACAAAACAGATGCTGTGTATTATGCTATAAAATATATATTTCCTAGAGATTGGATTCCAATTTCTATCATTTTTATTAATGAATGAGTTAAGTAAGTTAGCTCCATTTGTTGTCGTTCATTTTATGGTGCAATTACCATGTAAAATATAACATACAAACTTTTAGATCAGTCTTCAAAATTATTTTAAACTATTATTTAATTCATACAAAGAATAAATGTTTGCTACATTTATTACATTATTATATTATACATATACATATAATAATATTACATATACATTACATATACATATAATAATATTACATTATTACATTTCTATGAAAGCATTAATGGTTTAAAATTAAGATTTCTTTTTGATAAATCATAGTAGGCATTCTTAAATGAGCAAATCTCAGTGCTACACATGAGACAGTGTATTAATACTCAAAGTAAGTTAAGATGGTGTCCTGATTTTTATTGTAGTCTGACTATCCATTCATTCATTCAAAAATATCTATTCAGCACCTAATTCAGATGTCTTAACTATTATTTTGTGTTGTTAGAAATAAAATACTTGATGTTTTTGAATTGTTTGGAATTACCATGAATGCTATTTATTATTTTATTTAAATCATTTGTAAGCAAAATAAAATACTCCACATAAATGATACTATATTTTAATGGTGTACATATATTAGCACACATTTAACTTTCCAGCACTTCCTACGCAAAAATGACTCTGCTCACAGGTTTGTTTTTCATAATACATCAGTTTCATTTCAGGGCATACTAATTGTGATGAACCATTGGTAGAATTGACATACTGACATAATGAAAGATTGAGCACTTGAGAAAATAGAAAACCTAATATGGGTAATGAGGGAAAACTTAACATAAATAAACCAATAAAAACAAAATAAATAAAAAATATATTAAAATACTGATAGACATATATGAATTTTTACTATGTCTATACAGTTAGTTGTATAAATTTTCCAAGGGGTGGTGTATCTGAAGAAAAAGAAATGGGTATAAAGTTTCTGGAAAAATTCAGCTAGAAATACTATGAAAAGCGATAAATTTTTAAACAAAGAAGAGATATAATTTCTCTTGGAACTATATGAGAAGAAAGAGACAAATTATTTTATGTAAAATGTCAATTTCCCTGGCTATTGAAAGATGTTGAACCATATGTGAATAAAATGCTTTTTCTTGATGCATACATTAAGTGGGTGCCAAAGCTTTCAGAGCTTTAACTTGATGACTTGAAAGGTAGCAATGTTCCTCCTTCATGCATTTCATTTATACTGCATGCATTTTTTTAGTGTCTCCTAAATACATGCAATTCTACTAGATATTGAAAGAAAATTACGAAGATTTTGTCATTTAATTGCAGCAGCAAGAAATACACCCAGGAAAAAGTTATCAGTGTACTACTTATCAGGGTCATTTCAAAGGCAATACATAATACTTAAATCCAGAGAAGAGGTAGTACTCATGATATACGAACAGAAGTGTAGTTAGATTTGAGGTTGACCTTGGAAAATGTAGAGAATTTGGTTTAGGAGAGAAAATCAAATTTGCTTTGGGAAATTCATTTATTTGGCCTTGGGAAAATCATTTGTAAACACTTCAGGTTTCATTTTTTCCATCATATAATATAGTGGAATAAAAAATTCTGTCATTCAAGACTTTTCTAGCTAGTGTTTATTTGCTGATTATCTTTTCTTCCGAGAGCACTTCCAAGATCCAGTCCCAGTTTCCTGAATCTCCATTTCAATATCATGGATTCAGTATTGCTAATCTTTGCCAATATCCTGAAATTCAAATACTACTTCTATTCATTCTAGTTAAAGGCATATACCATTGGATTGATTCTTCCTAGACTTAATTTGTTATATCCATCTAATTAGCATTGTCTTTGACATCTCTTGCAGATTCTGCATATCCATTTCTACATAACATGATGTTCCAGAATCTATCTCTTCTTGCATGTTGTACACTTACTTATTTCTACCTTATTTTCCTGTATCTTTTTTCATACTCTCCACTCCTATAGTTGAATAGAAAAGACTCATATTTTGGCTCTGCTCCAAGATATGGCAGAAAGAATAATATATTGAAGTGAAGATGAGTGTTGATCTACTATTTAATCCCTCTTCAGGCTTATTGTCACTCCATAAAAGTATTCTGATTCTGTGATTTGATCTGAAATTCGTTGTATGACTTCCCTGCCTGAACTTCTGGGCATCTAGCCTAATGAGATGGAAAGATTTCTTAGAGAGTCCCCAAGGCATCTTAATGTGAACTTTTCAATTCTTCAAGTATTTCCAAAAGAGAGAGAGAATGAAAGTGGAACAATTAGAGATTCTTTGTTGACAATAGGAAGAGATGATGGATGAGGCAATAGAACATTATTATTGTCCAATATCTTAAACAAAAAACACTGTTCATTATATTCAGTATAAATTCTGAAACTATTATAAGATAATTCAAACAATTTCCTCTTACTTGGGTCTGTAAGAGCCAATGCACCCAAGTAAATGAAACTTTCCCAATATTTACACTTGTCAAACTATTGCTTAAGGTAAAAGGAAAAAATATAAAAACAGGAGGAAGGTTCAAAGTTTCAGTTCAACAGGATGAATAAATTTTGTTGTTCTACTGAACGGCATGGAGCCTGTAGTTAATAAAAATGTATTGCATATTTCAAAAAAGCTACAAAAGAGGATTTTAAATGTTCTCATCACAAAGAAATGATAAATATTTGAGGTGATAGATATGCTAATTAGCCTGATCTGATCATTCTATAATGTACATATGTATCAAAAATCACACTGTACTCAATAAACATGCATAATGATTATTTGTCAATTAAAAATGAAATAAAACTTTTAAAAAGAGCAAAAAATAAAGTAAAACAGCAACAGCAACAAGAAAACAACATGCAAATGTGTATCCCTCTTAGGTAAGCAACATCAATTCATTCTTCCTTAAAAATTTAATTGCTTTCAAAGCTTAGACAATTTCACCTTGCATTCAATGTGATCATTTATAATCAGAGGTCTGAACCAGACAGTGTGAAATTATATTATTAATATATACTGTCAGCTCTATAAGTGTACATACTATATAGCATAAATTATATATCACTTTCACCTCCCTCTTTCTCTCTGTCACTCATATGCACGTAGGTACATACAAACACTCCTTACCTTATCTAGAAATTTCTCTAAAGGTAAATTAATATACCAGTATACTATAGGGTCCATTCAAATAACAGAACTTAGTTACAGATAAAGAGATATCAACAAGTGTGTTAGAGACATGTACTAGAATGTCAAGATTTGAGTTTATCAAAACCATCAAATCTTGACATTCTAATACAATTTTTAGTTCTAGGACTTTGTATGCTAGTGTTTGATTTTTTTTTTTGAGCTCTAGGAGGAATTTAACTTTAGTGCACTGTGGCAAAAATATCATTTCTTGAGTAAACGCACTAGCTTTTCAAAGAAACCTTTAAGAGGTTGAGTTGTATACTTTTTAAAATAATACTTCACAAATTGATGCTCTGCAAAGATTCAAATAAAATATAGTAAATGAGAAAATGTGCTTTTATACTTATATAGTCAGTTATTTGCAACTAGGACACTATGATGTCTACACAATAAAAATTAATGTGTTGAAAGTTTTCTAAATAAAACTCTTTTCTGATCAGTCATCTTTTTGAGGGAGTAATTTACTAAGTTTGTCCAGGATATAGCCAGTACAAGAAAGGAAAATTGCTTTGAAGAAATATTGTAATATAAATATTTTATTGTAAAGATATAATGAAGGTAAACAAAATAGTGCATACAATCAACCCTCCATATCTGTGGGTTCCACATGCATGAATTCAACCAGCCATGAATCAACAATATTTGAAAGAAAAAGATGGATGGTTGTATATATACTGAACATGTATAGACTTTTTTTGTCCTTATTTTGTTAACAATGAAATATAAAAATTATTTACATAGCATCTACATTTCTATTATAAGTAATCTAGAGATGATTTAAAATATATGGTTGGATTCATAGGTTATATGTAAATATTACACCATTTTATGTAAAGGTCTTGAGCATCCATGGATTTAGGTGTCTTCAGGGGTTTCTGAAACCAACCTTTCCTATCTGGATAACAACCTATCCCTCTGGATAACAAAGGACAGTTGTATTTGTGTATTTGTCATTTGTGTGATTTTCAATAAATATTTTATGAAATAAATATTTTTAAATTACGAATAATTTTATACTAATCTAATCTTTATCAAGAATCTGATTGATTAGAAGAATAATATCTATATCATGTTTAAAGCATATTGTGTTTAAAATAATCAGTTGCTTCAAAAATCGATGTAAAACTAGTAAAGAAAAGATATAGTGGTCAGCTACATTATATGCTTTCTTTATTGAATAGTACAACCTGGCATGCTATCATATAGTCACAGTCTACGTCTTCTCATCACATTCATAAGAGAATTTCTAGTAAATAGGAGTCGATTTTAATGTCCCATTTTTCTCCCCACACATTTTCTATTTTGCCAAAAGATCTTCATACATGCATAAGAAATCCTCTGGTGAATTAGACTGGATTTCCCTACAAGAAAAGAATTCATGAGTTCATAAATCTTTCAGTCCCTTCAATTTATCTGGAGAGTTATGGATAGCATGCTGGGTAGTAGTACATAGAGGAGATCATCTTGAAAAATAATGCCATCTCCATAATGGGGAGGTTGCTATTTCCCAGTGGGGGCGAGCTGTTTAGACTGTATAGATATGGTCCTATTGCAGATTGCTGCTGGCAGGGAAAATCACATTCTTCTTGGTTTCCATATTGCTCTGAATATATTTCAGTGGCTGAGATTTTAATTATTTCAAAAAAAGCACATGTACTCACTGTTAAGGTTTCTGATAAAAATGGACAAAGAAATGAATTTCACAGTTAACTGTATCATTTTCTTATTAAAGCCTTTAATGTATGAAGGTATTACAGGATTCTGGGATTTTTGAACAACATTCCATGCTATGTGCACTCTATCTTTGAGCACACTTAGAAACAAGAGAGTAGATAATCTTCATTGACTTGTTTTGCATATTTCTTTCAGATTTGATTATGTATTATTTGAAGGAAAGGATTTGTATTTTATTGTTTATTCCTAGTTAACCATAAAAAAGTCATTTTTTCCCTAACAAGTTATGTTACAATATGCATGTATATGATAAGGCTTAAAAATAATTTTCTCTTACTAGATAGGGAGAATAATAATTAGTTACAAATGTAAAGATAGTGCAGTATAGTTATCCAGAGAAACAGAATCAATAAGATATGTATTAGTATATATATACATAAATTTTTTTATTATTTTTTGAGTTTATGTACAAGACTACTCATTCATTTATTCAAGAAATATATATTGTTTGTAGATTTTGACATTAAATTACCAGGAATATTTTTAGAAAATCCTGTGAAATAGTTTACAAATGCATAGATATCTTAAAATAAAAATTTGGTTAAAGTTGCTAAATTTCTCCTTGTTATGTAAATTTCCTCATGTGCTTTTCTTGGGAAGATGAAAACTTCTTATTTTTTAATTTTTTTAATTTTTTATTTTTTTAGAGACAGAGTCTCACTTTATTGCCCAGGCTAGAGTGAGTGCCGTGGCATCAGCCTAGCTCACAGCAACCTCAATCTCCTGGGCTCAAGCGATCCTACTGCCTCAGCCTCCCGAGTAGCTGGGACTACAGGCATGCGCCACCGTGGCCAGCTCGTTTTTTGTATGTATATTTTTAGTTGGTCAGTTAATTTCTTTCTATTTTTAGTTGAAACGGGGTCTAGCTCAGGCTGGTTTTGAACTCCTGACCTTGAGCAATCCGCCTACCCTTGGCCTCCCAGAGTGCTAGGATTATAGGCATGAGCCACCATGCCCAGCTGAAAACTTCTTAAATACTTATCAGAAACTTTTATTTATTCAGTTTTTATTTCTTAGCATAGATTCAGGTATGATGTAAGCTCCCTAGCAATAGAAATCTGTTTGTTATTTAAAATATTTGGTTCGACCTATAAAGCACTTAAAGTATAGACTAGTACACTATAAAGCATTCAATGGGCATTATTAATATTATCATAAATTGTATATCTAAGTTTGCTTCCCCTAAGACATTCTGTGTATTTTTTTCATTTATTTATCAACATTTATGTTACACATTTATTTGTGTGGACATTTACCTAGTACCATTCTCACGCAGACTTCTACAGAGCAAGGACCCTGATGGTTCGGTTACCATATACACTCACACCTAATACAGAGCTTAACTCATAGTAAGCTTTCAAATAAATTTATGAATGGATTATTCATGTTTTATAAATTTAGACAGCAGAGACAAGAAAATTAAAATAATATGACATCCATATAATGAGGTGTAAGAGATTGGATTTCTGTATGTTTGGTTGTAAAACCTACAATGTTTTTGCACTAAGCCTTGCTGACTTTCATTTATTCAGTCCTTTGACAAAGACTACAATAAAAAATACATAGGATGACAAAATTTACCATTTATCATAGGGCGAACGATTCTGAGGGCATACCTCATTTTACAAGGGCATTAAAAGATCCATGGTCATTAATTAAATAGAAGAGCAAGACAAAAGCATGTATTGTTATCTTTGCATAGGCTGTATATGACATTGCTTTCAGCAGATGTCAACTCTTGTTTAAGACCTCCAATACGTGCTTCCTAACTGCTCTCCTTGATACTCCCACACCATAGCCCTCTAACAATCTTTCCTCATCACAATAGTCAAAATGTTGATCCTTTAAAAATGGGCAAGTCTGAAAATACCAAGCCACTGCTCAGAATCTTCTAATGACTTTCCATTTCAGAAAATCCAAATACCTCAAAATGGCTGATAAGGCTCTATATGATCTGACTGCCCAAGATTTTTCTCATTTCATATCCTAGTGATCTGCTCTTGTTCATGCCATCCCAGCTGATCATGCTCCTGCCTCAGGACCTTCCCCATTTGTTTCTTAATCCTGAAATATTTATCACCCAGATAGCCACATGGGCTCCTTTGCTTTCAGTTTCTAATCAAATGCTTACCATTTAGGTTCTCCATAACAGTGCTTACCACCACCTAGTATATTATATTTTTTTACATATTTGTTTATTGTTAGATGTGAAATGTAAGCTCATGAAATAATTTTCTTTATTTGTCTGCTACTCTAAATTAGGCACTCAGAAAAGCATCTGATACATAATAAGTGTGCAGTAATGTTTGCTGAATGAATGAATGGATATTTGAAAGAGAATGTAATTGGTATGCCCTCTATTCATTCTTCTAGATATTTCAAATGATATCCCTCCATAGGAAATTAGAATATCAGAACTCAAAGCATGTACAGTATTTGAATTTAATTACCTATAGAAATATAAATACTGAAGCTCAGATTAGTGTGTGACTCTTACACCAAATAAAGCATTATGACTTGGAAACATCTAAATTTTCCCAGTACAGTCAATTGTTATTTGACAATGGACAACTTAACTAAATTTGCTGACTCTTCTCAAAAATTAAATAGCACTAAAATTATTCTCAATGCCCCTTCCCCTTTTCCAGTTAGTCAGTAAAGTTATTTATTAAGATACTACTACATGGTTATGTGCTAAATTATTATTTTACAGGATTGTTTTATGGGCAATATGTAAAGTAGTTGGTACAGAATAAGATGTCCACAATCAGCAATTATTTGTATTTGCAAAGAGTCCAAGAAAATGAAGAGTATACTTTATTGCTCAGTTCTAGCAGTTATTTCATAGTAAGGGTCTAGAGATATCTACCGCACTGTTCTCTCACATGAAGCAGAGAGAGTGTTGGTAATGGGCTCTGGAGTGGGAATACTTGATTTGATGCTGCTTTGTAGTCTTGGGAAAATGTTTTGTTATTTATTTTTTTTTAACTTCTCTGCCTTCCACTTATTATTTGTAGGAGTGATGGAGATAATAGCACCTCTTACTTCATGCCAAGAGGATTAAATGAATTAATACAGCTAATGTACTTAGAAGAGTGCCCAGCTGATAAAATCATTTTTCAGCTATTATTTGTCCTATATTTTATTGCATATAATTTCTACTATTACATAATGTTTTGGGTCTTTTGAAGGTAGATGAAATACAAATCTAAAATGAAAAATAAAATGAGATAATTCAACTAGTGATATTTGAGTTTCTCATCAAAGTCTCAATGCTTCTAATGCTTTTACTGTTTTGCACATATATATATATAATAAAAATAATTTCTTATTTCCTCTATTATTAAGGATTTTTCTTACAGTGGAAAATTATCATATTACTTTTTTATTCTGTACTAAACCAAACTGACAGTGAATGTGGGGTGGACAGAAGGTCCTTTTAATTTTGTTTTGTCACTTAGCACAAGCAAGATTGGTCATCTTCCCTATGATAAGCCCTCTGTTAGCTATTTGGTTTACAAAATAATATTAAAAATTAATAAATAACAAGTCATTTGGAAACTTATTCTATATAATAAAGGCAATGACAAGTGGATGTTAAAAGTTCTAAAGTGAAAAATGATCAATGTATATCTTAAGGCAGTGAAAACTTCATAGAGAAGTAAATACTTGAGCCGATGTTAAAGTAAGTAAGAGTTCTTCAGGCAGGTTAAAGAAAGGAATTCTAAAATATGGATGCATAGCTTGGAAGCATAAAAAGTAGCATGATGTGGAGTGAATTAAAGTCACTACATTACTGTTAAAGCACAATGTGGGAGCAGGCATATCAGCAGGTGAGGCTTGACAACTAGACAAAGACACAATCATAAAAGGATGTTTTAGACTCGTTTGTACAATGCAATGGCAATATAATTCACATGGCAATAGTTTAGGTTTTGTTTTTTTGGCTGTAAATTGTTTCAAGCATCAGGGTGATATAGTCAGGATTACGTTTTAGAAAAGTGATGGATAGAAGGTGAGAGAGCAAAAGACTCTAAGTAGAATTATTACTTTAGTTTATTGCAAGCAGGCAATGGACAGATAGAATCAATTTGGTTTTACTGAATGCGATAAAGCACTTCTATACTAAGATAAAACTAATTCATCTCATTGTGACAATGGAACTCAAATATTTCAAGGGAGGCAGCATCTTATGACAAATACTGGTAAGGTAATAAATAATCAATATTTTGATTTGTTTTAAAACATATATTTAATTTGCATAGTCTATTAATGTATCTATATTTAGGAGTTAGTTTTCTTAATCACATGTAGTTTTATGTCAATAATGTTTGGAAATGTAAGTTAGGACTGTTGGGTTGAAAACTTAGTTTTCTAAACATATATTAGAAGCCTGGAATTTATGGTTGGTTTTAGATACATGGAATATATTTACCAATCAATTTTGTAAATAAATTATTAATATTATATTTTGTCACTGTATATGCAAAAAAAATTTATGCCAGTTGAAATGTTTCTCTCATTGAAATATATTTCTCCTATGTTCAAAATTGATGTTTTAATCTTCTAAATGAATAGCAAAAAAAATTAACTTTCTTTAGTCAAGAATTTTATTCTCCTACATTAGTTTAAAATGATGTGATTTAGAAGTTGATGCCCATTTGACTATTTGCAAAATATGTCTGTATTATTAAAATATGAATTGATGCCATATTTCATTAAAATGCACTTACTGCTTTTAGGAATCATTAATGGTTCCCTGACTGTACCAGACTCAGAAGTTGAATACAGTTTGTGAATAGAAGAACCTCTTCCCGATGGTGCTCAGACAATTCCAAAGAAAAAGTATCATAATCCTTCCAGACCTATACATTTATTTAATTAATTTTAGTTGATTTACTGAACAAATTATTTAAAATTTGTTCTAATTATTTCTCAACCACTTAGAAAACTTTATTGGGCTAGATGATCAATCTAGCATAGAAATATTCCATCATTTATAGATTCTTTATTTGCATAGTTACTATAGTTTATCTGTGACCCCAACATTAATGCTGTGGCATTTTCATGGCCATGCAAAGAGCAGCAGAAATTTCAGTTGACTAATATGCTCATTCCCATCTGAGTTCAAACAAGGCAATGTTCTGTCTTCTTGTTTCAGCTCTTATTCTGTAAATAAGTATCTTTTTGCAATTTTTATTGCTTTATTTTTTTACATTTTTGTGCTTTTTGTTTGTGATTTCACTGTTTAAAATGCCCCTCAGCATAGTGCTAAAATATTGTTTAGTGTTCCTCAACACAAGAAGGAATGATATATCTTATGGAGAAAATACATGCATTGGGTAATCTTTATTCAGCCATGAGTTATAGTGCTGTTGGCCATGAGTTCAATGTTAATGAATCAATATTGTATATTAAATAAGGCACTTTAAAACAGAAAGACACATAAAATAAGATGTATTCATCAGTTGACAAAATATTGTGACCAGAGACTCACAGGAACCTAACAGGAAATACAGAGAGTACAGAAACCTAACCTTGTATGTCTCCTACGGACATTGGTGTAGTATTCACTGATTTAGTGTTTGTGATGATTTTATAGGAGGCAACTACCATGAATAATGAGAATTTACTGTATTTATATTTCCTAACTGGTAGCTTTGATAATATGAGATAGAAGATGCATAAACAACCAATGTTTTGCTTTCGTATATATCTATATTTATATCTATATCTATATAAAGAAAAGTTTAAAAATGTGTATGAAGCATTCATATTGTTGGGGCAAATATGTCCGAATCATGTATTGTGCTCTATAAAGTAGATAGAAAAGGCTTTTACAAAACCTAACAGATCTAAAGTTTCTTAATATCTTAGATAGTTAACCTAAGATAGGTAATTTCAGAGAGAAAATTCCGAAAGGCATAAATCTCACAATGAATAGCTAAAAAGCTAGGGCATTTGTAGCTCCCTAAATGCAGAAATCCTCTCTTGCATGCTGGAATATATAGTTTGAACATGAATATGAATTTATTTATATGAATAAATAAGGATATCCCATGTATGTGAAAAGAAGTTCTCTACTACATATTATTACCAAAACCAAACCAAAACAAACCAAATCAGAGTGCTGAATAAAATAAATAATTAATGAGGCATAGAATTAACTTGGCATCAGGGACTAAATATGGTGTTCTAGAAAATCAGATTAAGATGCTATACTTAGATAAATCTGAAAGGATAAATCTAGCTTTCTCTATAAATCACCTATTAACCTAAAACAAAGAGAATTTAATTTCCCATTCCAACTTAAATTAAAAACCTTGATCAAGTATATTATAATAGCAAATTGCTTCTTATCTATACTTCAAGCTATTCAGAATTGATAAACTTTTTTAGAAATAATTTGAGGTGGCATAAAACAGGCACTATAAGTAATATAATATTTGAGATTCTTAATGCATATAATTAGATAATGAGCATTAATAATTATAGTTGATATAGTCAGTAAATTTATGCACATCACAGCCTTTGTTTTTTGAGATAGTTATAATTATAGTCAATTTGTAGTTTTTGTTTTTGTGCTATTAGGAAAAATAACTTATTAATTTATGAAGACTGCTTGGACAGGAGCTCAGAAATGTGAGTATGACAGACTCTGCTGCAAAGTCCAATGGTGAAAACAGACAGATAAGCCATTATTAAAATCCCAGATTATTTACTAATTAATCCTCAAAACAGCCCTATGAGATAGATACTATTTTTATATACCACTTTTACAGAAGAGGAAATTGAAGCTTGTTCATCTTCCTACCTATGAGGCTTATCCTTTTAAGGAACTAATTATGTAGCCTTTTAAAGTTTAGCCTTTCTAAGAACACATTTAGTGATTTTAATTGAGATGAGGAAGGTACTTTTTTGATGTACAAATAATTATTTGAATCTAGACACCCTATTATTGAATGATTTGTATTGCCTATCTTGATTAACACAGTGAATCATTAAATATGGAGTCTAAATATTATCACAGTCACACAAAGAGATGTTGAACATGTTATTAAAATATTTTAAGATATGTAAATATGAAAATATGTCAGATTTTATTTACGTTTCATTCATTTTTATTCTCTCCTCAAATTTTTGTTATAAAGGCATAATTAATAGGAGTACAATTACTATTACTTTTAGTAGTCCTATTACATGATGGTTTTCAAATATGGAATTAATATAAAGCAATCTTTTATCTTTCAGAGATTTGTAATCCTACTTTATAGAAGTATAATATCATATCTAGGGAACTTAATAATGATATGCTATAGAAATATTTACGTGTGTATTCTTTAGGTTTGCCTTCAGGAAGATTCGTTCCCCTTTTCTCAATAGTCTTAACACTGTTCAGTAGTGTAGGACAGACTCAAGAAGGAGACTGAGTTCAAATCTCACCTTTATCATTTACTAATTTAGTGACTTTGGACAATATGAATAACCCATCTGTGCTTTGATTTACTCATGAGACAAATACAAATAATGAAATGTTACCTAGCTTTGTGGTGAAGATTAAATTAAAGAATACATGTAAAATACTAAGACAGTATCTGGCACATAAGTGCCTGATAAATGTTAATAATTATTATTACTATAAGCACATTTTGTATAAAATATCATTGGTAAATTATCAGTTTATGGTAAGAGAAATTAGTAAACTCATCAGAAGTTCAATAGAAAGTTCTTACATAATGAATGAAAGCTCTTAGCTATCATAGGGACCTAAAATCACTCAAGAGATCTTTATTGAGTGACTTTGCATTACTTAGGGCTGGAAAAAAGCTCAATGAACAGGACAGATCTGGTCTTTGCTATTTCAATATTAGTACTTGAGTCTAGTAGTGAATATAACATGAAATATATATACATATATTTACATATATATACATATATACATATATTTAATGTATGTATAATATATATTATACATACATTAATATGTATGTATGTATAATATACATTATACATACATTAAATACATTTGTTGTATATTACTATTAATAAATATATATATATAT
Source organism: Microcebus murinus (assembly GCF_040939455.1). Lineage (NCBI taxonomy): Eukaryota > Metazoa > Chordata > Mammalia > Primates > Cheirogaleidae > Microcebus > Microcebus murinus. The sequence goes on along the minus strand of NC_134105.1, from coordinate 56,926,165 downwards.
ATTTTTTTTTTTGAGACAGAGTCTCACTTTGTTGCACAGGCTAGAGTGAGTGCCGTGGCGTCAGCCTAGCTCACAGCAACCTCAAACTCCTGGGCTCAAGCAATCCTTCTGCCTCAGCCTCCCAAGTAGCTGGGACTACAGGCATGCGCCACCATGCCCGGCTAATTTTATATATATATATATTAGTTGGCCAATTAATTTCTTTCTATTTATAGTAGAGACGGGGTCTTGCTCTTGCTCAGGCTGGTTTCGAACTCCTGACCTCGAGCAATCCGCCCGCCTCGGCCTCCCAGAGTGCTAGGATTACAGGCTTGAGCCACCGCGCCCGGCCTAATAAATATTTTTAATATTTTCCATTATAGATCAAATATTTAGCATCTCAACTCATTGTACTGCAAAATGTTACATGTAGAAATTACTTGATTTTAAAGGAATAATATTTAAGAGAATAATTATTTATTAATAATTTATAATCCACTTTGAATAATATATGTGTGACATATCAAGAATAATAATTTATGTAGCATCAGGAATATTCTGTGATAAGGACACCATAAGTTCACCATTAGTATATTTGTCATCATTTCTATTTAATAGTTTGTATTGCAAAACACATCATTAACCCTCCTATCTTCCTTTATTTTTGGATGGAAATTATCATCATCCTTATCACTATCATGATCAAAATAAGTCCTAAGTCTAAGAGTTCACTGCAGAAAAATATGCTTCCTCCTTTGCATAACAGATAACATGTTTTGGATGCTTAGTATATACCAAGTACCATCTAAGGGCTTCCCAGCTCTAATAGCATCTTCTTAAGTCCTCACAATGTCTCTCTCAAGTATTATTATTAAACACATTAATAGTTAGAGAAATTTAAACATAATGAGGCTAAGTAATTTGTCCACATTCGCAAACTGGTGACTTAGTTGGAGCTCAAATCTGACTCCAAAATTTGCATTATCACTACTGCTCTGTACTATCTATATTATGAATTTGTTTAATTTTGATCATCTGGAAATAGAGAAATATTAGGATCCACTAAGTTTGGATTTAACTTCCTTTTGAAACTTTTCATTTTTAAATTTTAAGGCCTAAAAATAGAAAGTGGAAAAGGAAAGCAGATACATGTTTCTAATCATAGAATATGATAAATGCTCATTTCAGCATTTGAAAGGGTTTATTACACTGGCTATTTATTAGTTGATTCAGTGGTTACATAAAAGTATTAATGTAAAATTTGAAGTCATGGTAGATCTCTGCTGTCATTTTTATTTCCTTCATTTTACAATGAAAATTATTTTTAATTTGGGTGGTGTCAAAGTAAGATAACAGCTCAGAAAAAAAACACAGTTCAGGGATTTAAAATATCTGAAACATATAATATCGCTGTACCTCATTTGTTCATGCATGTATTGCCAGTGATTATCTAAGCAAAGTACAATTTTGGAATCTTTTTCTCAAAACAACATTTAGGCAGCTTCTAGCAATTGGTGAGTGTTAGGGCATAATAAGAAAAGTATTTGTGGGCTATGCTTCATACATTTTGCAGAATATGAATAGTTGTTTCATGGTTCTCATATTCTTGGCTTTGGCCCCATATAAACATTTGCTATTTGAATTTAAGTAATTCATTTAATCTCTGGGACTCAGTTTTTTCATCTGTCAAAACACACCAGGGGGCCAGGTGTGGTGGCTCACTCCTGTAATCCTAGCACTCTGGGAAGCCAAGGTGGGAGGAACCCTTGAGGTTAGGAATTCCAGACCAACCTGAACAACAATGAAACCCCATATCTACTAAAAATATTAAAAAAATTAACTGGAAGTGGTGGTTGTGTGCCTGTAGTCTCAGCTACTCAGGAGGCTCAGGCAGGAGGCTCGCTTGAGCCCAAGAGTTTGAGGTTGCAGTGAGGTATGGTGATACCACTGCATTCCAGCCCAGGCAACAGGGTAAGACTCTGTCTCAAGTAACTCCCCACTCACTGCCACACAGACACACACACACGGGAAGTTCTCACTTCTAAAGATATGTTGATGATGATTCTTTAAGTATGGTAGTAAATTATGATCTAATTTCCAAATAAAAAAAGTTCATGGAAAAATGAAATTAAAAGATAAAAATAAAAAATATAAACTTTATTTCTCAATGTAAGCTCCTTCAAGTTCAAGTCACTTTTGTAACCAATGATATCAGCCATTTGGTCCATCCCTAAAGAACTGAGGGTCCTGCACATTGAGCCATGTCAATGCAGATTTTTTTACATTATTAACTGAAGAAATTTGGGTGCCCATTAAAGACTTTTTTAGGTTTAGAAAACAGGTCAGCAGGCTTCATATCAGGGCTGTGAAGTAGATACTTAAAGATTTTCCATAGAAACTCATTGCCCTTGTTTGATGAGAGGAATGAGAAGGAGCATTGCTGTGGTAGAAAAGGACTTTCTGATGAAGCTTGCCTGGGCATTTTTCTATTAAAGCTTTGGGTAACTCAGGACACTCTCCTAGTAAGTAGATGTGATTGTTCTTTGGCCCTTCTGAAAGTCAACAGGAAAATGCCCTGAGCATCCCAAGAAAACTGTTGTCATGACCTTTGCTCTTAACCAGTCTGCTTTTTCTTTGACTGGACCACTTTCACCTCTTGGCAGCCATTGCTCTGATTGTTCTTTATCTTTGGGATTTTGTCCTGGGGAAGCCATGTTTCATCTTGAAAGAAATCCTTCAGGATATTGGTCCCACTTGTTTAAATTTTTCATTGAAAGCTCTGCTCTTGATCTGGGCACAGCTGTGTTGGCACCTATCAAACAGAAAGTTTGCTCAACTTTAATTTCTCAGAATTGTGTAAGCTGAACCAGTTGAGGTATCTGTGTTATTGGCTATTACTTCTCCTGTTACACATCAATCCTCTTCAATTAGGGCAGGAAAAGACAAATTCTTGCCTTGAAAATTGATGTGGATAGTCTGTCACTAAGTGCTTCATCTTCAACATTATCTTGCTTCTTCTTAAAGTGAATTATCTATTTGTAAGCTGCTGATTTCTTTGGGGCTTCATTATATGAGGTTTTTTAGCCCTACATGTTCTGTCTTGTCCAATTTTAGTACTTTGGAGTCCTCTTTTATTCATTCTTCACATTTTGTCTAAGTTTTGGGAAGTCGAATACCTTGCTCTACAATACCAGCATGAGGTTTTTTAGAAAGAGTGGAAGGAGAGCACACTGAAGCCCATGCATGATTATTCCAGATGAAATACAATGTGATTGCAATTTATCAGCCTAACACATACCAGGTAATAAATAAATATTTCCTGAATCAATTTGATATGGATATTTAGCATGGTTTATAGAGTACACTGTAGAATTAAGGGGGATTTTAAGCTTTGCACATATTTTAATTATCACCTTTATTCAGTTATATTGTAATTATTCAATTGCCTGTCTGACTCTCCTACTAGAATCCTTGGTTCTTAAGGGGACCATATGTTATTCACCTTAGTATCATTAGCATTCATCACGGTGCCAAGGAAATCACTGTTGTTTGATGAAGGAGGAAAGAGGAATATGTGAGAAAGTTTTCATAATGTCCCTACTGAATGGTAAGGACTGTATGGTAAACGTAGGGATTTGATGTTTGTCAGAGCAATCAATGGCAATTAATCAACTACAGATTATGAAACATTTAAATCATAAAAATATTAATTTTATTTAGTAAGGGAAGAAATGAAACATGATCTTCAAGACAGGAGAGAAAGATGGAAGTAGGAAGAACAACACTTAGTGAACACATACTATTCACCTGCTGTTGTACTGCAACTTTTCTAAATTATCACACTTAATGCTTACAATGACCGTCCATAAGGCAGTAAAAAAATCCATTGTTTATTTGTATTATTTGTGATGTAATTTACCTAAGGCAATGTGACTAGTGAAAGTCAAAACTAAAATGAAAGCCCTGGTTTCTAGGCTTCCCAGATTTTTCTATATCACTCAGTTCATCTAATAAAATAATCTGAATAGAAAGGATTTACTATTATAATAGAAAATTACAGTTTACTTTTAGTAATTGGAAACTTGAGTTACAGATGCCTTTCATTTTAAAATGTTCTGGAATATGTGAAAATCAAATTTCTTTAGTCTGATTGATACTTGATTGGGAATATTTCTGTGTCCACACCAGAATTCATATGTTGAAATACTAACCCTGAAGGTGATGGTATTAGAAGGTGGGGCTTTTGGAAGGAGGCATTATCTATAATTAGGAAACAAACTCTCAACCAGACACCTTGATCTTGGATTTCCTATAGTATAGAAATGTGAGAAATAAATGTCGTTTATAATTCACCAAGCTTATGATATTTTTGTTATAGCAGTATGGACCAAGACAGTTGGTTTTGATTTTAAATGTATGATTCTGTGGTTTTAGAATCCTATTAAGTCCCTGCTATTTTGTAAATGAAGCTTCAAATATATTAATAATAGAGTACTTCACTATTTAGAGAAAACAGGAATCCCTTAGGAAATTATTAAATCACACTGGCTGTATATGAAGTATAATTCTGGAATTTACCTGGAATTGGCCTTCATGAATCTATATGCTGATAGGAATATTCCCTGTTTTAAATTTCATATTTTTGAAAACATTTAGAAAAAAAATTATGAAAGATAATACAGTAAGAAATGAAGTATAAATAATAAAGGTAGGCATTTTTTACTTTATAATTAAAGTCAGGAATATATATTTTATTTGAAAAAGCAGCATGTTTTTGTAACTATCCTGAAAAACAGAAAATGGGATTGAAACAAAATTTTTTGACCCTGGGTTAGAATCCTAGCACACAGAATCATTTGACTCTTAAAAGCTCTTTCTTCATAACAGCAGTCTCTCTAGTATTTCTTTGAAATACTAGAAAAATGAATCTTATCAAAAAAAGCCTAGACAACTAAATTGACTTAGTGAGACATTCAAGTATCTCAGCAGAAGACCCCAAAGATAACTTTGTTAATGCTCTTCAGGACCCTAATTTCTCCTTTACAGCATAGAAAGCATCATCTTTATTGTGAGAAATAACTTCATAACCAATAATTAATGCTGAAATAAAACATAATTTGCACAGATGATTGAGCACAGAAAGGAGCACCACCTATTGGTTATTTCCAATGAAGGACTAAATATTAGTATGGACACTTCAAAATTATATTTAATTCAAAGTTTTCACATTTGCCTTTTTAATCGCCATGATTTCACTTTAAAAGATTGACCTTTATAAATATATTTTCCTTAAGGTTACTTTGGCTCAAATTCTCTTAAGTCTTATTCCTTGATAACAATACTAATTTCCTAGTAATTCTCCCAATTTTTAGCTGTTCAAATGTTATGCCTTGATATATAATTTTAATTGTGTTGCTTCCTGCACAGGGCCCTAGAGTGGTTTCCTATTTCCAATGAAATTAGTAGTGGACTCCTTAGAACTTACTTTATTCACTTTTCCCATTATTGTTTATTAAGTCAGATCTATTCTCAATGAGTAATTTTCTTTCCTATTATATTAATAAATGTCATACTTCTTGCCTCCAGGTCTTACTTTTTGCTCTTTCTTACTGAAAATATTAGTACTATTTTATATATGGTTTGTACTTCAGGTTTTACAAAAATGGTTTTAGAAATATGATTTCATTTCATATCCACTTGCTACTTCCAGTTCATCCTGTATTCTCCTACAGAGACTTCTCTAAATGCAAATCTTTCTGCCCTTTTCCCCATTCAAAAACTATTAATGAATTCCCATTGCCTAACAATACAGATTTCTTTAGCATAGGTTTAAAAGTCCTTCACCATTATTCTCCAAACTGCCTCTTCAGGGTAATCTTCACCCACCACCCGTCTTCACAGACACTCAGTATTCCAGCCACAGTACATGTTGTTCTGTCCCAAGTTTTTCTGTGCTTTGCCAGAGCTGCTTCTTAGTTCATAACCTTCTGTCTGCTCAAATGTACCCATTCTATCTTTCTGTCACCATCCTTTCCCCATGTTCTTCATATTCAACATGTTCTAGGCCAAGAGGAAACCTATTCTCCTTTATGAAAGTTTACCTGATACTGGCAGCCTTAATGGATGGCTGCTCCCTCCTCAAGGCTATCTTAGCTTTTACAGTTTGCATTTAACAGGAACCACACATCTATGTGTGTTTATGTTTTACTTTATACGTTTTCATTTCCTTGGGTATAGAAACTATACTATGTTTCTCTCTGCTTCAGTATATCTACATTATTCTGTATATAGTCAGCTTATAAATACTTGTTAAAATTTAATGAAAAAAAATATGACAGAGGTGTCTTTACCCATTACTATCTGGATTGTGAAATGAAACATAGCTACATAGCCAGCTGGCTAGTTTTCAAGACTTTACTGTGTATAGGTTTTAATTCATTTTTATCTTCCTGCTAGTTTAGATGCCTCATGTCTTTCTGTTTTTGCTAAAGGGCAGAAAAAGGGGCTCTGAGGAGGTTCAAAAATTAACTTAAAACTTGTGTGGTAACAATGAAACTCATGGAAATACAAGGGTGGGCAATGGCCTGCATTGTTGTAATCACCTGTGTTTCTCATGCTTGCCCTCTGCCCAGGTCCGTAGAATAAAGTGTATTTTAATTATCTTTCCAGATAAACAAAAATGCTTGATAAAAATGGGGGAAAAAAAGCCAGGATCTTGTGTAACAATTAAAACTATTTTTATTACTTTAAAGGGAAACATTATGTAAACATCTACCACAGCACACAGCTTTATAGACATTGTTTGCCAAAGCCAGATGGTAATACAGTTATGGCCGTGGTAATGGTTGGTAACCCAACTCATTTAGCTATTTGAGGAGATTTGTCTAGCTTGCCTTCTCTTTAAAGAAGGAGAATGTATTATACTTACTGGAATTAATTAAAATGTAGCATATCCTTGGTTTGTGTGCTTACCTATATTTGACTTACCCTTCAAAGCTTGTTAAAATAAAGACTCCAGGGCCACTCTGAGAGATCTAGCTTCAGTGGCTATGAGTTGTCATTTTAAAAATGTCCCTGTATGAGCTAGATGCAACTCATGAGCCAGCGTTTAGTAGGTTCCCTCTGGATCTGTGACAAGTGAGATTGTATATTGGTGAATTTTCTGAGGACATTATCAAATTGATGCTAAAAACAAGACCAAAACCCGACTTCCTATATAAACCTCTAACCAATTTATTTCTTCATTTCTTCCATTTATCATTCTTCCTAAAATTAAGATTAAGTAATCAATTAACTAAGCATCATCTGTGGTCAGAAGATCATGTGATAAATGTAGCATAGCTTCCACTTTCAAGTTATTCAAAGTATTAATAAAGAACCACACAAATTAATGAGCACAATTGTTAATATAATGTCATATGTTCTGGAATATATAGGTACAAAGTCATGGAGGAAGAAACACGACAAAATAATTCTTTCAAGGTGCACAAGATATCACATGGCATCAATAATTATAATAAGAACAATAATCACATGCATTCATATAGCACTTACTGTGGTTGTAAGTGCATTTTATATATTAATTCATTTAATCTTCAGAACAATCCTGTTGTTATCCTCATGGTAAACGTGAGGAACCTGATACAAAACAAGGTCACATACTTGCCCTAGATTATGGTTCTTAAATGGTGGAGCAAAGACTCATATCCAGGCAATCTTAATTCGCAACTTGTACTCTTAGACAAAATAATTTATGGAGGAGGCAACATTTGAACAGGTATTAATAGGAAGGAAAATTCTTTTCACGGAAAGAAATTAAAAAAAAGAATGGAAAGGTAAATGTGAAAAATAGCTATGGAAATTGTTAGCTCAGTAGTCTGTAAGAGTCAATCCAAAGGCGTTGTTATGAAATTGGTTTAAGTGCAGTACCAATCTATTGCTTTCTTCCATCTGCCTACTTTTTTGGGTTGCTCCTTTATCCAAAAACTGTCATAAATTCTTTCATCATGAACTTACCATATTATTCTGGGAAGGACATGACTCACTAATGTGGGCATTCCTGGACACCCTTGGAATCCTTCTATGACCTTTAAAGATCACAAAGAAAAATTTTAGAAATAGTGATGATTGCTAACAGAGCACACATCTTATTAGAATAGCTTAATAATATATATTTGCGAACAACTCAGTATTGACCTAAAAGGGCATATTAAATCATGAATGGCAGGATGTGGTTCCAGAGTCAGTATTTCATGTAATTCATTATTTGGAAGGCTAAAACAAGAGCTTGCTTATCAAGTTTTGGATGACAGGAAGTTGGACACGGTTGATAGAATTTTAGATATGATAGAATTCGGATTAATTTTGACAAATCAAAGAAATATGCAGCTTTATATTAGATGAATAAAACCAATTCAGAGTGCACTTTGGTTATAAGTGAAAGGAAAAGATGGAAAGTTGCAGGCTAAAAGCAATCATTTAGAAAGAATCTGAGATTCAAGGACTAGTTAAGGCCATTAATGCATTCTTTATATTCATCCAGCAGAAGTCCAGGTTTATGTTTGTAATGAAAAATATCATAATTTTATTTACATATTTTATGATTTGTGGAATGCATTTGAAACCTATCTAGGTTTACCTTATAACAACAACTCCAGTTCTAGCAACAAAGCTGTAAAAATAACTTTATTGGCTCCATTTATACCAATCGACATGTTATTTTTTTTAAGTTAGATATTTAGTACAAATAATTTTTGCAATAACTTGCTATATTATTACACCACAGAAAATTTTTCATGGAGATAGGTAACTCAGTTCTTAAGGAGCAGGTTTTAACTTTCCGTGTGACCTTTGGACTGCTTACTTTACTAGAATTAGATTGGCATATGATTCACATCATATTTCCAGCAGTGAAATCTGCACAGTATCCTACCCATTGTGGTTGCTTAAACAGTTAAATCCTCTGCAATCAGAGAACTCCCACTGAACTAGTGATTATCTGTATGATATATTCTAATGTACTGAGTAACTGTAAAGATCATGTGGATTGATTGTTCATTTTACTGACTTCTTAAAGGGATTGAGTGGAAAAATTACACAGTGCACTGTTCATTGTACAAAATATGCTTTTTGATAAAAGCAGAATGTGGAATTTAGAAATGTAATTTTCATTACTTGTTGGAACAGATTTTCTTATTTGGGGAAACATCTTTGAAATCAGAGGATGATTCTAATTCTCTAAACAAATTTTAGTTTTATAGACTTTTTAGAACTACATTAGAAACTTTGATCATTAGGTCTCTTTATATAATGAATCAACTTAAAAAAACAGAATAAAAAATATTGATTACCATGAACATAACACTCAAGGACTTAACAATTACTTTAAGTATATTTTCCATAGTATAATTTTACTTTGCAATAAAAATTTAACACTCTTAATTGACAAATATTATCTTTGTAGAAATACAGATTATTTAGAAAATGTTAAAGTTTATTATATACTTCCTTCCTGTTTTAAAAAATTAAATGATAGTCTGCTATTGATACCAAAATATTACTGGCAATCAAAATTTTACTTAGGTGTTTACATAGGTATGCATACATGTGTTTATATATGTGTGTGTTTATGTGTATATATTTTATATGTTTTATGTGTATACATACCTATGTGTATGTGTTATTATATGACAGTAATCAAAAAATATCAATTAGAGGTAACACTTTAGATTTCAGGATCCACTTAAGAAGTGTAGTATTACAATTAATAGAAAGGGATGTTTCCATTGGGTCACAGTATGAAATGTTGGTTCTTGGTTCACTGTTGGCCAAAGAATAACCAGACACACCAAAAGCAATGTAAAAACAAAAATGAGATTTATTGAGGTGAGAAAGATAGGATTTTACAGCAAGAGTAAGATATGAGTTTACAGAGTGAGAACAAGACACATTCACCACAGATGATGAACGGACCCCTTGTCACTACAAAAAGGCCTTGGGTATGGTCTAGGTCTTGTTTTATAGTGTCTATATTGGACCCACCTTGTGGCTCAGATATCACCATGGAACTACTTTGATTAGAGAGTTGGGAGTTATATGACTTGAGCCTTACTATGCATGTGGACCTCCCATAAGCCTCTCTGAAAATAGGTTGTTATAGGTTACTTTCCAGACTCTTTTATACCTACGCTGCTTGGACCATGGGCTAGAGAGTCCTCTGCATTCTTTTGCAGTTGGCTTGCTAAGTTCTGAGAGGCAGATTTGTGGGGTGTTTCTTTCTGCCCCAGGTATGGCAGTCGCCCACCTTGTGCCCAAGAGGGGTCGGAGGTTTGTAGCTTTCTACCTAACACTACTATATATGCCAAGACTCTACAGGCTTTTCTACAAGTGGAATTAGGAAAATAATTTTGGTAATAGTTTCAATAATATGAAATCAAAGATTTAGTAACCTATACATATGGAAATGCAAACCTCAGCATTTGTTCATTTTGATGAGGCCTGCATTTTGACTTGGGAAGAGGCAGAGACGGAACAGGGTGAATTAAAGCTAAAACTGAGCTTCTAATGTAACTTGAGAATTTTTGAATGTACAAATTTATGTATGAAGTCGAATGTCTCCCTAGACAATTAGGAATTGAAGGTTATAACATTTGCCATGGAGAAGATAATTATTCTTTAGATATTCAACAAAGTCTATGCCTTGTGACACTGATGATTCGGAAAGCAGGTATATGCCCTCAGTCAAGTACTGGCTTGAAAACAAAGAGGACACATCTGTCATTTGTAAAATGTAACTTTTTGAATCTGAGGTTTCTTATTGATCTCATACTTTTATAGGCATTCATTCTTGATGTTCTTATATTTTAAAAGATCTGTGGTAGTTAAATAATATTCTATAATATGTCTCCAACTTTCTTTTTCTAATAATAAAGTTCCCTTTTCAATAATAAAAAATTCATACAGCGTGATTATATTTTAGCAATTTATAATTATATTCATTTTTGCCAAAGTATAGATCCTGATTAAACAGGTAGATATTTTCAAGATTTGTTATTTTTTTTTACTTCCGCTTAATATATATGGCTACTTAGGTTATAATACATTTAACCAATAAATTAGTTTTTTAAAAAATTATTTTTAATAAATTTGGTTTTTTTTTTTACTAAATCAGCTTTTTAAATGAATTATTTTAATTTAAAACTAAGAACTTCATCTTCTTAGGTCTTTTAGTCTATGATGTACATTTCACTGCTAAGTCACTTCCTCAGAATTTATGTTTACATGTTAATATAACTTTACAGATCTTCAGAAAAAAATTGTTTTAAAATCATCAAACATCAACTCATTTTCATTAAAACCAAGAGTGATCTGGATCAAATTTAGTTGTAATTCATGTGAAAGGTAGTTGTCTTGTCCATGGTAGTTTAATTTGATTTCTTTATCTGTCTTACATGAGGTACTTTAGAAATGATCTGTTCTAAAAAAGAAATAAAAATTACTAATCAAGATAGACTATCTATTAAAATTTGTGTCTATTCAGTAAAAAATTGCCAGATGCCCATTAATGATGTTTGATATATACCTAATATGTACATTGATCAATCATAAATATTTATGACAGTCTTAGTTTCTTAAATATATTTTTTCTTATTTTAGCCCTATATCAACTATTTCATTTCAAATAAATAACCTATGTAACATAATTTAAGAGTGCTAAGACAAGTTTGGTAAATAATTTTTTTATAAAGTCCATCTTTCATAAGATAATTCATTTTAAATAACTTGAAAAATAATTTTTATATTTAAGGAATTTGAATATGAACAAGATACTTTTTAAAGATATTAATGCAAAACTCATATTTAAATTAAATGAAATAGTTTGCTTTATATTTATATGTCACAATCACAAACTAACTTTATTATAAAAGATAAACCATGACCTTAGCTCATTTAATTCAGCTCTAATGAGAAATGAAGGACAATATGATGTGGTTAATAATTTACACTCACTTGATTCAGACAGACATGGGTTCACATAAAGCTCTGTTATTTTTTTACCCACTAACGTGAGTTCCTTATCTATTCTCAGTTCAAGCATCTGTAAATAATAATAACCACTTTTGCAAGATTGTTGTGAGAATATATACACAGCACCTGGCAATTACTTATAATTCTGAATCAGTAATTCTAACATACATAATGTTTAGGATATTTTAATAAAAGATATCTTAATAAAGGCTCAGGTATTTTCTTTTTTAACCATTTTAATAAATACTGTCTAAAATATATTACCAATTGGTTTCTTTAGTAAGCAGAATATATTAAAATATTTTAAAATATTTTTGACATAAGATATCATTAAGTGTATTATTGATTCTCATCTTTTATGTCATAAGAAAGAAAACTGTTTAAAAGATTGAATAATCCTCTAATTGTGTAAGTATAAGCAATAGCTTTCTCAAGTATATGATATAGATTCCATTCCGAAGGCCTCAGCTAATACCATCCAAATGTGTTGAAAAAAACCATGGACATTCACTTATTCAGTGAACATCTATTAGATTCCTGAGGTCTAAATGGAAACGCAAAGAGCAATTAGATTGAACTTACAGTTAGGTCTTATTCACTTCCTTATTCAAGACTCTTAGGAAGGTCCAAAATAAATTAAAATGCATTCTTTTTAAGGCCTTTGCAACAATTATAGCCTAGAACATAAATTGTGTTGTTAATTTGAATTAATAATCATGAGAATAATTTGCATCTTTGCATAATGTAGTTTGCATAACTAATGGTGTATATACTATCTTAAACTGATAAACAAACTGTCTCTAGACCAGATTAAAAAATTCAAATATATTTTAGATACACTATTGAATTTCTCTCTCTTTTGTCAGAGTTAGAAATAGTATTATTTTGTGATTAATAGCAACAACCCAGTAAAAAGAAAACAAATGAAAAAAAAAGATTCTTTTAATTCATGTTCTGCAATACACTAAATAACATCAACTAAGTAAAGAAAAAAATAGCTTTTTTAAATCTAGACTCTGAAATACACTACCTATGTAACCTTGGGTAAATTACAAGTTATTTCATACACTTGGACATTCAAGCATACAGCGAATAAGAAAAATAATGATAGGACCTACCTCATAGAGATGTTATGAAGATTACCTGAAATGTTACATGTAAAGAGCAAATAATTCACTGTATTTGCATTTCTGTATCTCCTGCATGAAACTTCCATCTCAGGGATATTCAAGGCACTTAATCTGAGAGAATCTTCCTAACCCCATTCTAAATAGCATCCTTTACTTTCCCACCTCCCTTCATTACATCTCAAATAACATGGCCATATATTAGAAAAAAAGTCAATGAATTTGACAGCTTTCCTAGCCTGTTTTCTTATAGGGTCATTCCTACTGACATAGTTCTCAAGAGAAATGTTATTAAAGAAGAATCTCCTTTTCAGAACTTAGACAGAAAATGTTGAATGTCATCTATCAATGAAAGCCTGATTCTTAGGGGACAGACACTTCCTTAGTCAATTTGGTATACTTAAGCATACAATAGTTTTCTAATCTTTATCAAAAATATTTTTAATTAAAGCAATTGTCATGCAACCATGATGTTGTCACTTATCAGCATAATGAATTTAAACTAAAGGCCACTCTTACTGTGAGGATGAACTGACTAACTGAAGGGACTGCATTGGTAATAATTAGTCAGAGAAGTGCAGTAGTGCAAATCAATATCTTGATGCTGAAACTCTCCTTAGGGAATCTGAACCATAACAAAGCTGTCAAGCTGCTGTGAGATGGGGCTGTCGCTGATTTGTGTTGTTCATTTATTTTCAGATATCTTTAATTTGTGTGCTGAAAATATAAAAAATGAAGAAAAGTATATTTGACTTAATAAACAGTATTTAAACCTTAATTGGTAAACTAATCACAGCATTTTTGAGAGAGGAGGGAGTATTATAATTATAATAATGTTATTTTTTGTCAGTGTTTAGCAAATGTGCATCACTCACTATTTAGAGTTATAATTTTTTTTTTTTTGAGACAGAGTCTCGCTTTGTTGTCCAGGCTAGAGTGAGTGCCGTGGTGTCAGCCTAGCTCACAGCAACCTCACACTCCTGGGCTCGAGCGATCCTTCTGCCTCAGCCTCCCGAGTAGCTGGGACTACCGGCATGAGCCACCATGCCCGGCTAATTTTTTATATATATATCAGTTGGCCAATTAATTTCTTTCTATTTATAGTAGAGACAGGGTCTCGCTCTTGCTCAGGCTGGTTTTGAACTCCTGACCTTGAGCAATCCGCCCGCCTCGGCCTCCCAAGAGCTAGGATTACAGGCGTGAGCCACCGCGCCCGGCCTAGAGTTATAATTTTTATGTAAGTAATTTTATTTCAAATGTTTGCATTTTCAAGGGAGGTCAATATTATAAAGTAGAACAAACTTTTACTTGAGTAATAAAATTTTAGTTATACTTGTGGCCACTTAAGTGGCATGTGTCAAACCTGTCTCATACATCATAGGTCTTTATGTTATCAAGTTTAACAACTTATTATGAAAAATGTACATTTCTGTTAGGATTTTCATAACTCTTTTTGCATTATATTATAAGTTTTTATGCAAGTCAAATTGGAATTTTGTGCAAAACACAGTTTTTGGAACTCAGTTTGCTTATCTTCAGAGATTGGAATTCTGTTCCAGCTATCTACTGCTGCCTGACAAATTTGTGGAGTAACACAGGAATGCTCACAGAATCTGTAGGTCATGAATTTGTACAAGAAAAAGCACTAAAACTTGTCTTTTGCTCCGTGATTTATGGCGAGTCAGTAGGAGGTGATACCAACAATTTGCTAAGGGCTAGAATTATCTTTCCACTATCCAATGGAGTAGTCTCTATTTATATTTAAATTTATATTAATTAAAATTAAATATAATTAATAACGGAGTTCTTTAGTCACCCTAGCCATATTTTAAATGCTCAATAGGCACATATAGTGGCTACTCAGGCAGTACAGATATATAGAACACTTCTGTCATCACAGAAAGTTCTTTTGAACAGTACTCATCTAGAGACATCTTCACTTATGTCTAACACCTGTGTTGGGAGGACTCACAGGTCTGGAATAGCTGAGATTTTTGACTTAAGTGTGTTGATGCAGCATTTCCATTTGCGGTTCTTAGAGCATGGAAGCTGAATTCTGAGAGGAAGATTTTTCAAGAGCAAACATTCCCAAGAGAACCAGGCAAAAACTGCTGGCCTTTTATGACTTAGCTTTAGAAGTCATATAGGGTTATCTCACCTTACTTTTTTGGACAAGGATCAAGCCCACCCAACGTTAACAAGCGCCGTCTGGGTTTCAGGTGTGTGGATGTAGACCCTACCTCTAGAAATTGGCTTGCTTCTTTAGAACAGTTATTTTGATTTCTTTGTCCTATGCATCTCATGAGATCTCCATTTCTTTATGGTTGATTACTAGTGCTTTATTTTGTTCCTTTGCTGATGCCATGTTTCCATGATTATTCTTAATACTGTGGCTGTGCATTGGTATCTGTGCATTTGAACAAGTAGAGACTTATTCCAGTCTTTTCTGACTGACTATGTTTGGAAGAGCCCTTCACCACTCAACCCATCCAGAGATTTTGGGCAGACTGTCTAACATGTTCTGTGGGGAGGCTTGCTTCTAGATTCCTCAGGCAGGCTGGCCTGGTGCCTGGGCTTACCAATCAATAGGTAGACCTATTGATTAGATTTGTAGGGGAGAACCTGTAACCACTGTGAGCTTGGTGCTTGTATCTGCTGGAGGTGGCCTAAAGCCTGGGTCCATAGTGGCTGATCTGGTGCTAAAGTGGGTCGTGAGCCTGACTCTCCAGGGTCCATCTAGGAATTGGGATGGGCCTGATGCCTGTGTCCACAAAGGCCAGCCTGTAGGCTGGGTCCACAGGTGCTACCCTGGTGACTAAGGGTGTAGGGTCAGCCAGTGCAGAGAGTGGGCAGGAGCCTTGGACCACTGAGGCTAGCCTTGCTCTGGTGTGGGCCTGGAAATTATGTCCTCAGGGCAATTCTAGAACCTATATTGGTGGGGGCTGCCTGGTATTGGAGCAGCCTGAACCTGGGACCACATGCTTTAGACCCTACCTCTAAATGGAAGGAATATCAAAAGTTCTGGGGCTAAGATGTAAAACCACCACAGAATAAATATTGTATCATAATTGGTGCTTTAGAAAACTAAATATTTATAAATGTGGTGGGAAAGGGCTCAGTGATTGAATAAAGGAGACTTGGTTTAAATAAAATTCAACATGACTTTAGGATTTTTATGGATTTTAGTAAGCTAATGTTCAAGGTTAATTTCTGAGGTGGCATTGCATGCCATATTTATCAATTATATTTTATCATGGCCATTTTATTGAATTAAGTTATTAACATGTGATAACATTAAAGTGCCACAAAAGGAAAATTTGGGAAATGCTGGACTAAGTTTCCTTCAATTTCTAAAATCTTGGAATTCTATTTTTTTCCATGTTTCCTGAAAAACCCTATCTAATACATAAACTTTTGTATTATTTGAATTAAAATTAAATGACAGTTATCAGTGATTTAGCTAATTATATTGCCTCTTCTGGATTAAACAGTACCCTTTCAAAATATATGCCCACCTAAAACCTGTGAATGTAACATTATTTGGAAATAAGGTTTTTCTAGATGCAGTCAGCTTATAATGAGGCTGTACTGAATTAGGGTGGGTGGTAATACCAGTGTTTGGAGTTCTTATAAGCAAAGGGATATTTGGGCACAGAAATATAAAGGATACACAGAGGGAAGAAGGCCATGTGATGACAGAAACAGACTGGAGTGATGCAGCTGCAAGCCAAAAAAACCAACCAAGGAAGCTGAGATAGGCAAAGAAAAAATTCTCAGAGCCTCAAGAAAGACCCAAGCCTGCTGACACCTAGATTTTAGATTTCTAACCTCCAGAACTCCGAGAAAATAGATTTCATTTGTTTTAAGCCACTCAGATTGTGGTAAATTTTTATGACAGCTCTAGAAACACATACATTGTTGTTTGTTCTTTTCAAACCTTTAGATAGATATATCTTTTTATCTATCAAAATCTAAAAGATAATTGTAAGAAAACATCTTTTCATAAGGAAGCCATATAAAAAATTAATATTATTCCTTAGCTTTAGTGATTTTCTTTCAGTTTTTAGAGTATTTTACTTTCACAGTTATGAATAATAATTCATTTCCAAACTAGCTTATACAAAGTCCTAAGTGATTTGCCCATTTAATGTACTCTGTTACTCAATAATCTTCATATTCTGAATATCTTAATACTGTTCCAAAAATGTTTAAAAATTTGTAAATCATATTGAAGTGAATTTGATAAGTACCATAGCACACAAATTTTGTTAAAATTCAGGCCAACTCATATTACTAGTATTCACAGTATTTTCTCAGTCTTTCTTTAATATATTACCAAAAATATTTTGAAAGCAATTTTATAATTAGTCCATTGAATTTGGTCAATAAATAGAGAAAAATACATTTACTTTGTGTCAGAAAAGAGAAGAGAACTTAAATGTTCCGTAATAACTACTCAGATTCTGATTCTTCTTCAGTAAAGCTAAGTGTTACATTCCTGTCTTCTGGGTTCTGTGAGATTCCCTTATGTCTTTAACAAAAATAAATACATACATACATAAATACATACAAGGAAGAAGAAGTAAGAAATTAACTCTATTTTATTAAACTGAGTAGTGAATTTCTTTCTGTCATAAGAAAATCATTTTTAGCAAAATTAGATTTATTTTATTCATTTTTTTCTGAGATTTAATTTAGAATACAAGTAACTCTACAAAGTTATGTTTTAAAACAATGTGAATTTATTAGGAAAATCAAACTGTAGACAGTTAAAATGTCTACTAATGTTAACATTCAGAATAGTGCCCAAGATAAAGCTATGTCCATAGCAGGGATTCAGTAAGTATATATTCAGTGGAATTTGGGGCAATAAGTAGATGGAAATCACTTGAAGAAATCATAAAAGCAGTTTATCTTTAAAGCGAGGAACTGTAGGTAACTAGCATCAATGTCATTTCTATCTGTACAACCAAAAGAAATGTGTTACAAACTGCATAGATGAACTCTTCACTCTCTAGTGATTATTCAGCTTATTTTTAAACTTTAAAATTGAAGATCATTTATGTTTTTGCATATTTTCAGTATCAGTGTAATTGTAACAGCAGTCAAGTTTGGGGTTGATAATATTGTGGCTATTTGTAAGATCCTTTTCATTTAATTATAAAGATATATATTGCTTCTACATCTATGGTGTTTAGAGATAATAGTACCATTAAACAAATCTTGTATTAGATACAGACAGAGAACTTTCTAAATGGTTTGATTTACTTCAATATAGATCATTAGTATTTTCTTCTCTTCCCATGGAAGCCATAGATATAATCCAGAATGGGATTGCTTAAATTAATTTCAAATGAAAAATAGTTTTGAAATGCCAAGCTTTCTTTGGTATTATGAAGTAAATAATTCACTATATGACATTATAGTTACATGTAAGTAATTAGATATAAATTTCAAAATCATTGCATATTATGACCATTATAATAAATATCAATTTTAATGAATACTACAAGAACATTAAAAAATGTTAAAACCTTCACCATAGTTGTTTATTATCTATGGCAAGAGGTCCAAGATGGACCTATTCTATTTGTTTGGAGATGATTTTTTTTGTAAAGATGTTATGGCCCCAGCAATGGTTGTTAATTATCCTTCAATAAAAAGTTGTTGGAAACCTACTGCCTGCCTAATACAAACCTAAATGTCACTTGCAAGGACACCATGGTATAAGAAAACAAAACTGTACTCAAGAAGCTTCAAACCAGTATGATGAGTGCTACATTACAATTAAATGTGGGCACCACATGAATGTGAAGAAGGATGACCTCACTGTGTGGAGAAGATGAGGTTTTACTGAGAGAAGAGAGTGCTCTGTCCAGTTCTGACATTTGTCCTTATGTGCATTTGTGAATTCAGGTGACCATTACAACTGGATTCTCTCTTTGTGAAAACAGAAATATTTTCTTTTTGTGGTAGGTTTGTGGAAGTTTTGGTGGCTTTTCAACACGCATTTCAAGATTGCAACAAAGAATGCTCTATACTTTAAATTCTTGTAACAGGCATGTCTTCTGCTTATCTTAAACTAAACAAAGCTTTAGACTTTCTTTCACGCAGCACTTTTAAAATATTTTTCTTTTCATTCTGTGTATCCTTGAAGAGTCAGAGGAGAATCAGTAGTCTGCTGCATGTTTTTCTGAATAGAGTGTCTTGATGTCTGTTATTTTATTTCATAGGAAGAAATAATTCCCCAAATTTAGGAAATATATATTGATTTAACCTATATAAACTGCAAAAGCTCCAGAGCAAAATTATTTCAACTTTAATTTTATACCTGGCCAGATTAACAACAATCTATTGTAAGAGCATATTAAAATAATTTTAAATATTAAGAAAAAATAAAATTTCAGAAATGTTAAAATTGTTTTAAACTTTTTTAATTTAATATTTTCAAAATTATTAATTAATATATATGGTAAGTCTCAACTGGTCACAATATTTTAGAATCAGATAAAACTATCAAATTACTTTGTAATTATGCTTTATTTGGAAATACATATATCCTTAAAAATAAACATTCATGATATAACATGAAATCATATTTTTATAATTCACTAAACAAAGTATGTCATTATTTGAGCAATATTTTGAAACTTCTAAATTGACATTTAGTGGCATTTGAAATATTTCATTTTTGATATTCTCTTTTCTGCCTCTAATATATTGTACAGCTGACATTTTCTCATGGGAGGCTGATTTAACAGGTGTTACTAACTAGAGATGTGATTGTAAGTAGAAGTATTTCTTCTATGAATTGCATGTGTGACTGTCTTCATATTGCCTAACATGAAACTTTTTATTAAAGATTTTTTTAAACTGCATAATTTATCACCATGTCAAATCCATGTGTATTTTTGTTGGGAAGAACAAACATTTAAAAAAATCTCTTCTAAGCATATGGAAGACTGAGTCAGTTTTGCAAATGTTATACAAAAATCAACAGGACAAAAATACATCTGGCTCTTTAAACACTGAATTTGTCCTCATTCATTCTTGTGAATTACACCTTGCTGCCATCATATGCCCACCTTGTCTTCTGCTCCCACATCAAATAACCAGAAGAGAATATGAACATTTCCCAGCAATTAATAACTTTTAGAATTTTATGTGTCCTTAATTTCTTCAACAGTGTGATCAGAAAGATCCATTTTCTTGCCTTTGGCCATACTTCCTCACCTCAAATGACCTCCTTCCATTCCTTCTGGCCACCACTCTATTACATTCCTAATTGCTACCTCAAATAGCTTGTGTTACATAGTCTTGTGTGACTGTTCTAATATAGTAGTCAGTGTCTACCACACACTTGATAACTATGATGCTCTCCTATGTAAAGACTATTTATTTTGTACCTTTTATGACAACTTTGTAAGTCATATCATTCATGTTAACATGTTAGCTTCAGGAAGTGGAGTATTTTATATTTCTTTTTATCTAGCTCATGGCAAGTTCTGTTTGTCCATCTTATTGAATGAGTCAAAGAACTTTAGAATTAATATTTGCTATTTCCTGAGTTCATATTTATTATCTTCCACACAGTTTCTATAAGGGTGCTATTTAGATTTTCATTTTCTTATTGTTATATTCACATGCTTAGATAGAAAAGTTAATAAACAAATACTTAGAATGTAAGTGATAATTAAGGGTGAATGTAAGTAATGATCTGTGTTATAAGAATATCTTCAGAAATTGAACATTTGTGTCTTTAGAGATAGTCTTGGCTTCAGTTGTTGTTGGGTTTTTTATAAATTTGGTGTCCAGCTGCCCACCACCAAGCTTGGCTTCCTGAAATAAGTTACAGCCAAATGTTTTAATTTGGTCCTGTCCATTTCAGGATAGCACCTAACCAATGAGCCATCTGCCATCCTGGACATAAGAAAGACTGAGAAAAAATGATTCCAAAGCATTAACATGATAAAAGGAGAATATAGCTTTTGCTGTGTTAGAGTGCCCCAAAAAGAACATTTAATAAAGTTTGATTATGATTATGATTTTCCAAGATAAATTGACAGTGAAAAGTTTAATACAAAGAATTTATCTTATTTTTCTGCAAAATTCTAAACCTGATTCTCTTAGTTTACTTAAAGCTTGAAGTTGAAAGAATCAAAACAGTGTAAACATCTTTGCCAACATCATCACAAAGTGATTGGCAGAAATCAGAACACATCTATCACATATATTTTCCTTTAGGAACAAACATTTCATGCAATGATTCTGTGTTTTTGTATTCCACATTTACGTATTTGATTTTAAAAACCATTTTAGAGAATATTTCTGGTTAGTTCACCACTTTGCATTGCAGATGAGTCTTATAAAAAAACCTTCATATAGGAGGTGGTAAGGAACTATGACATGTTTTTATAAGGCAGTCTCTAATATTGTTTATATCTTCCTAGAGTGACTATTTTGTAGAGTGAGCTACAGCAGCAGTTCTCAAGTATTTTTGGTCTCATCACTGTGCACTCTTAAAAAATATTTAGAACACAAAAGAAACTCTGTTTATGGAGGATATGTCTATCAGTATTTATCTTTTTTGAAATTAAAATTGAGAAATTTAAAAATATCAGTTCACTTATAAATGATACAGCAAACACATTGAATGTTAATTTATTATAAAAATAATATATAGGTATATTATAAATAAGATGAGGGGCATTATCTTATATCTTTTGTATATTTCTTTAATGTCAGCCTTAATAGAAGGCAGCTAGATTCCATTCTGATTCTATATGCCATCTGTGACAATATGATATTTGGTTAAATATAGAAAGAAATTCATAGCTAAACATATATAAAGTTGAAAGAGGATGAGCGTGTTAATAGTTTTTTCAGAAAATTATAAATATTCTTTTTTTAAACAGCTTTGAGATATAATTGATACACAAAAAAGCTGCACATGTTTAATGTATACAATTTAATAAGATGGCATATATACTGTCAATACCATTAAAGTAATGAACATATTCACCATTTTTTTATATTACTCCAAAACTTCACAAGTGGTGATTTCTAAGTGGTTAATTCTAAGTGTGAAATCTCAAACCATATCAATGAACTTTTTTGCTGTTACAGTAAAATTCATTGGTTTTATTGTACCTAGAATACATTTTTTACCCATGTATGATTTTGTAACACCATGCATTGATCAATTAGAAAATATTAGCTCACTGATTATGCAGATATTTCATAATATTTCACATTTTTAAATATTTTTCATTAAAAATATCAGAACATTTTCATATTTGTTAATATCACCACCAGTATCATCTAAAAAATACTATTGAAAGCTTTCAAGTTTACAGTGGCAGAAATCAAGTGTCAGAAGTTTAAATTTTCACTGGTTTGTAATCTTGCAACAAAAATTGTCATGAAGTGTTATTGTTTTATTCTCAAGCACACGTCTGCCAAATACCTGCCTATGTTTAACTTTGATTTTCATCTAGCAGTTACTCCTTCAAGTAAAAATGGTGTTCCATGAAAAATGTGGCTAATTCAGCTTGTATCTCAGTCATTTAAGTGCTTTTTTTTTAGACAACCACTGTATTTAAAAATGCAACAGAAGTGCTTTATGAGTTTGTCCATTTCATCACTTAAATATTAAATATTAAAAATCTGTGTACTCAAGATTTTTAGTATTCTTTTCAACTCGCTGTTGCCATAGTATATCACTGACTTGATTATTTGCTAAAATGCCTGGTGTTTTACCCACCATTGTTTTTGCAGCATCCTTGCAAATGTCAATATAATGAAAAGGACAAGGTCTCTGTATTATCATGAAAAAAATTTTTACTTATTGTATAAATGAAATTCAGGGACCCCAGGTGTCCATGGACCACAGTTTAAGAACTGCTAATGCTAAACTAAATAATATAAAGTAAATTTTTATTATAAATTCAGAAATGTCTTCCAAAGTCCAGTTTATTCCTGTTTCCATAGACAAACACTGAGCATGATCACATATTAAATTCATTATGTCTTAATATTTTTCTAACAACCAACTTTCCCAAAGTGTAAGATTAACATTTTATTAAACTTATATTCCAATATATGTAATATTGTAATATTTGTAAAATACTACAATTTTACAAATTGTAAAAATATTATGATTTATATATGTGTAAAAATATTATGATTTAGATATGAATTCAATATTAATGAATTCTTAATAGTCATAGTTTATCAATTATTTGGTTTTATGAAAATTTGTTTGCTATTTCTTAGTGTTTTATCCAAAAAAGTTCTTCTAAACTTTAATTCTCCAGCTTCCTAAACTTTTTTTCTTTCTATCTCAAAAAAAATGACTTCCATTTTATTTTAATTAGCAGATCAAAGACCTTCCTGTGTGAGCACATATAATGCTCCAGTCATTTTTACTGTAAGTTCTATCTCTGTCCCTAGCCTCTATCTTCCATTTTCCGGTGTTAAATTTTGTGTGCGTTTGTACTTCTTCTCATGGTCTTTTCTTATTTGATATTTGCTTCTTGAAATCATACAGTTTTTAAAATCTACTTTACCATAACATGTTTTAAATGAATATATATTGTTTTATTTTACTTTTTTGTTTTGTTTAGCTTTAGTTTTCTCTATTCACAAATTTATGACATCTTTCTTTTATAGCCAGTTGTGACAGGGTAGCATGTTTCATTCATTGCTTTTGTTTCTTCATCTTTTGGTCCTAAATGTCTTCAAACACCTGTCTCCAATTCCTGAAATGCTACTTACTAGGAATAACTTATGCTTCTATTTATTATACTTTAGAAAAGTGTAAATATCATTTTAAAGAATATCTCTCCTTTGTTAGTCTTTATGATTCATTCCACTGGTTCTCCTATTTTTCATCACACTGCAATCTTCTTTGGTATTGTTGTTCCTAGGTATGTTCCCAAATACCCATTGTTAGCTTTCAGAAATTTTAGCCACTTTAGAGTTCATATTGTTATATTGTTGTTTAGAAAATCTATATCTTTAGCTATAATCTTTCTAAGATACAAATGCTTAAGTGAATGATATCCTATCATATTAAA
Organism: Microcebus murinus; assembly: GCF_040939455.1. Taxonomy (NCBI): domain Eukaryota; kingdom Metazoa; phylum Chordata; class Mammalia; order Primates; family Cheirogaleidae; genus Microcebus; species Microcebus murinus. The sequence continues at coordinate 56,901,954 of NC_134105.1, read as the reverse complement.
TAGAAATGCCCAAATCAGATATGATGTCATGCTTGCTCACTCCCAAATTATTTTCTCCTACATGCTGTGTATCATTGTGTCTTCCCATTCTGGCTCCGATTAACAGTATAGGAGGCATTTAAAGAAATCGATGAAGTCATAAGTAGTATTATTTGTAGAAGGAAAGATAAAGTTTAGGACTTTAATAGTGCTGACAATGCAATCAGATACAGTTCACAGATGATTTAAAATAATTTTAATGTACTTAATATATTTAAAACTTAAATAATGTTGATATTATTATGTAATAACAATTTATAAAACAGAGTTACTGATTTTTATATAAAAGTAATTACTTACTAAGATTTATATTAAAACTAAAGGCATGGGCCGGGCGCGGTGGCGCACACCTGTAATCCTAGCTCTCTGGGAGGCTGAGGCGGGCGGATTGCCCGAGGTCAGGAGTTCAAAACCAGCCTGAGCAAGAGCAAGACCCCGTTTCTACTATAAATAGAAAGAAATTAATTGGCCAACCGATATATATATGTAAAAAACTTAGCCGGGCATGGTGGCACATGCCTGTAGTCCCAGCTACTCGGGAGGCTGAGGCAGAAGGATCGCTTGAGCCCAGGAGTTTGAGGTTGCTGTGAGCTAGGCTGATGCCACGGCACTCACTCTAGCCTGGACAACAAAGCGAGACTCTGTCTCAAACAAAACAAAACAAAACAAAACAAAACAAAACAAAACAAAACACTAAAGGCATGCATTTTGCTGTGTCCTCTCTGTAAAAAATAATAGGAAACAGAGGAATTTGAAAGTAGAAGAACATGATAAGATCTTGAGGATGACATGTGGTTTATCCACCTCTGAATTTTGTCTCCATTTCTTCAATGGATTTTAGGGACCTAGGAATTGGAATTCTCTCTCATCAGCACATAACATAGCCAGCTCCCTTGACTGTATCCAAAACAGTCTGAGCTATGTTAAGATTTTTGTAGGTTCTGAACATTCTTGTTTTTGAAAGACTTATTGAAAGTCTTATTAAATCTTTTAAAATCACTCTTATCATAAATATTTATTGAATATATACATTATTGTTCTAGGAACTTGGCATATATTAGTGACCAAAACTAAGATCTTTGTGAAGCCTTTATTCTATATAACTTATAGATAACTAAGGAAAAGCAAGGTCTAATTGAGTTAAATATAATTGAATGGTTGGGATGTTATGTTAGGTAGACATTTATAGTAGTCAGGTTAGTATAGATTACGACAAGGTAATAAACAATCCCCCAAAATCTAAGTGGCTTAACATAACACAAGCTTATTTTTGACTCACTGCATGTGCGGTGTAGTTTGGAGGTGCTTTGCTCCATATACACAATTCCCTGGGAACTGAGACTTCAGAAGGCATCACCATCTTGTAGCTGCACCATTGAGAACACATGACCTCTTAAGTCTCCATAACTGGAAAGGAGGAAACTGGAGATTCATGCACTAACTCTTAAATCCTTCGTACCAGAAGTGACAAAGTCAACCGCCATTCTCACCCAATGGCCAGCACTAGCCACAGACCCTGCCTAACTGCAAGGTGACTGGAATGTGGGAAAGCTGAGGGATATTCAGGAGTAGTAAATGTTTCTTCAACAAATCTTATTTAATATTTATTGATTTCATTTTGAAGTTTTCCTCTACAACTTCTGGTTACTAAAAAGGATCTATATCATACTAATTTTATTTTAATTATTGAAATTATTTTTATTGATACATCATTATTAAAACATCTTATTTTGTATTTTTATGTAGTTATCATTTTTGGAGAAACGAACACAAACAAGGTGCAAATTAATATAAATTCATTGTGCATTTCATGGGTTTTTTTTAGCTATTAATTTTCAACTTGATAATGCAAAGCTCACTTTGTAACGTATGTCCATTTTTACACCTAAAACAGCATACCTCTTATGTATTTTGTGAATAAGTTTGACTTCTGACTTAGAGCTCACTCATTAGTTCCCCTGGTTCTCTGATCATAGTACTCAGATTGAATTATACCATTGACTTTCCTGATTTTCAGCTTGCAGATGGCATATTTTGGTATTTCTTGGCTTCCATTGCATTAACGAATTCCCATGATTAATACCTTCTGATATATCTACATCTGTAGCTATATCCTATTGGTTCTGTTTCCCTGGAGAACCCTGACTAATACAGTCCTCATGGGTGAAAATGAAAATGAGACTTGAATTCATAAAATATAACATGACTTGTCCCTCCTACTTTCTTTTAATAGTTGTCTTGACCATGAGGACCCAGCCTTTCTCATCTCTAACTCATTAGCCATCTCCACATACTGAAATAATCAACTTGTAGAGTGAGAACGTAGTACAATGTTAAGGGTAGTTCATTGGAAGATGTGGCCATTTAATAAGGTCAAGATTATAAATGTAGGGAGATAGCAAATTGTGTAAATAGCAGCATCAAATTATGAAGCACTCTAACACTCTATACAAAATTAATATCACTGAGTATTTGCCTGCAATGAACTTTAGGACATTAGAATTTCTTGAATATTCAGTTTTGCTGTTGGTTCAGATATTTTCATAAATGTTAAAGTGATTTGTATTTTCTTCTCATAGTATAACACATTTTTAGAAATAGATTTATGCCAAGACTCAAATATAATCATCTGGTAATAATGTGTATTTGATACTTTTAAAAATAGCTTTCCTATACACACTCACAAAATTTCCTGACCTTCTCCCCCACAGAATTAATCATACCATCTGTGCTCACATCATATTTAATCAAACTTCTAGTATAATATTTAGCATATTATGTTATATTAGAATTAGTTGTATACAACTTTGTCTTCTCCACCAGACCATGTGCCCCTGAGAGTAGAGATGTCTCATTCATTTATGTTTTCCTAGCAACTGGCATCATATTTGACACATAGTAGACATTCAAAGGGCAGTATCTATGTTTTTTTGAAAAGCAGTCAAGTAAATCAATGGAAATATTGTTTAATTACAAAAATCATATGTTACCCATTACTCCTGAGTGTGAAGCTTAAATTATTTAAAAGAAGGCAAAAGATTGCAAATGTAACAAATCTTATAAGACTAACAAAATTCACATTCTAGCTCCATTTTAATAGAAATATAGCTAGGCTTGAACATGCTGTTTTAGAATATGCTTGATCTAGTATTATCTTCAAAGCCATCTCTAACTAGATAAAGGCCAGAGAATCAATCTCTTATTCCTATGGCTCTTAGATTCTTGCTTTAAGTGTCAACTCAGTTTGGTTTTCCATACCTGAAAATTCAAGAACGTAGTGGTTATAGAGTGAAGAGAGTTTATGGTATTACTACCTGGGTTGGGTGAGAATGGAGAAGTAATAGGAAGTCAAAAGAACCTAGTCACTGCAAATTGGGTCTTGGTAATATAAAATCACTTTTAAATTCCGTATTGGCGATCTGATACAGGTGCTTTGTTTCCCAAAAGAAACTTTTTTTTTTATTCCCAATTATGATCCTGTGATAGGAAATCTTACATTTGCAGTGCAATAGAGTTTTTCATACCTCAGGCATTTAGCTTTGACTGCATCAATGAAGTTTCATATTTGCTTATTATTTTGTATTATACTCCACAAGGGCACATAATTTTATTGTTTAGCTTTGCTGTATGCCCTTACAGATCTAACAAATTGATTTAGATTTGCCATGACAAGTTATAGATGGGAAACTGGAAATAATTTCAGTGTTTCTCACAAATCAGAATTGGGCACTATAACCTATTAGCATATTTAATTATATAACAATATAGTCTCATTTGGAAATTAAACATAAGGTCTTAATTGTTCTGTGTAATGGCTTTGGAGTAGAAGTGTGTGTGTGTATATATATATATATATATATATATATATATATATATATATATATATAATTGACGCATTGACGCTGCCCTGATTATTTTAATAGATATTTTTTTCTTTATAACCCAAACTGTAAAAATACTTGGAAGAAGTCAGCATGTAATTAGTTTGGATATATTAAAAGCAGATTGCATTGTTCACATGCTGTGAACTGTGCGTGATCCACAATGCTGTAAAAGGTAGCAAGCATCAACAGTTTTCCCCCTTAAAGCTCAACAATCTTGACTTTTCACACATCACTGCTTGGGGAACTGAAAAACACAGAGGTTCTACTGATATGATGAGTATTGACTGAAATGGCTGGATTGGTTAGCATTTATTGGCTGATGGCTTACCTCTCTAAAGATTCTTTTATTCTAAAATCAATTTTGACCTTATTTGGAATATGTGTGCTGCACTGGAATAAAGAACAGGGAAAATGGGGAGGAAAGAGGAAATTAATATTTTTTTTCTCATTCAATAGAGAGTTTAGCAGATCTGAAGATATTTATAAGGAACCAATTAAATAATCTTTGTGATTATGGTCAAGAAATATGTAGTGTTAGATTTAAATCAAGCTGTAACAGAATTGTCACTGTGTAGCTTTATTTTATACAGGTTTAGCCTCTTAGTACTTTTGTATTTAAGTCTGATATTTAACTAAACAGGCTTACCTTGGCGATATTGCAGGTATGCTTGCAGATCACTACAATAAATACTACAAGAAAATACTGCAAGGAGTCTGATGACTTTTTGTTTTCCAAGTGCGTTTAAATTTTTTGTTTGTTTGTTTTCCTAGTGCATGTAAAAATTCTTTTTACACTATACTATGGGCTATTAATGTGCAATAGCATTATGTCTTCTCAAAATATTTATTAATTGCCTTATTGCTAAACAAATGCTAATGATCATCTTAGCCTTCACCAAGTCATAACCTTTTTTCATGCTGGTGAAGGGGCTTTCCTTAATTTTGATGGCTGCTGACTGATCAAGGTGGTGGTTGCTTACGGTTGCCATGGCTGTGGCAATTCTCAAAATAAGACAACAATAAAGTTTTTCATTGACCGACTCTTCCTTTGACCAAAGATTTCTCTGTTATATGCTATACTGTTTGATAGCATTTTACTCACAGTAGAACTTTTTAAAAAATGGAGTCAGTACTCTAAAATACTGCTGTTGCTTTATCAACTAAGTTTATGTATTATTCCAAATCCTTTCCTAATCATTTCAACAATGTTCATAGCATCTTCACTAGGAGTAGATTCTATCTCAAGAAACCACTATCTCTGCTCATCTATAAGAAGCAATATCTCACTCATTCAAGATTTATCCTGAGATTGCAGCCATTCAGTAACATCTTCAGGCTCCACTTCTTGCTCATTCAAGCACATCTGAAGTTACTTCCTCCACTGAAGTCTTGAAGCCCTCAAAGTCAATCATGAAGATTGGAATCAACTTCTTCTAAACTTCTGTTAATGTTGATATTTTGACCTCCTCTCATAAATAGTGAATGTTATTAATAACATCTAAAATGGTGACACCTTTCCAGAAGGTTTTCAATTTACTTTGCCTAAGTCCATCAGAGAAATTACTATCTATGGCTACTATACCCTTACAAAACGTATTTCTTCAAATAATAAGACTTGAACGTTGAAATTACTCCTAGATCCATGGGCTTCAGAATGAGTGTTGTGTTAGCAAGTATGAAAACAACATTAATCTCCTTGTATATCTCCATCAGAACTTTGAGTGACTAATGAATTGTCAGTGAACAGTAAATTGAAAAATTTTTTTGAGCTGTAGTCTTAACAGTGGACTTAAAATATTCAGTAGACCATGCAGTAAACAGATATGCTGTCATCCAGGCCTCATTTTTTCATTCACAGAGCACAGGCTGTGTAGATTTAGCATAATTTGTCAGGGCTCTAGGATTTTGGAATGGTAAATAAGCATTGACTCAACTTAGAGTCACTAGCTGCATTAGCCACTAACTAACAAGAGTCTTACCCTTTGAAGCTTTGAAGCTTTGACTTTTCCTCTCTAGCTATGAAAGTCCTAGATAGTATCTTCTTATAATAGAAGACTGTTTCATCTACATTGGAAATCTATTGGTTAGTGTAGCCACCTTCATTAATTATCTTAGCCTGATCTTCTAGATAACTTGGTGTAGCTTCTCCATCAGCACTTACTGTTCCACCTTGCACTTTTATGTTACAAAGATAGCTGCTTCCCTTAAACCTCATGAACCAACCTCTGCTAGCTTCTACCTTTCTTCTGCAGCTTCCTCACCTCTCTCAGCCTTCAAAGAATTGACAAGGGTTAGGACATTGAACTAGATTAGGTTTTGGCTTAAGGGAATGTTGTGGCTGATTTAAACTTCTATGTATACCACTAAAACACTCTATATTAACAATAAGATTGTTTCACTTTCTTATCATTCATGTGTTCACTGGACCAGAACTTTTAATTTCCTTCAAGAACTATTCCTTTGCATTCACAGCTTGGCTAACTGCTTGGCACAAGATGCTTAGCTTTAAACCTATCTCAGCTTTTTGACATGTTTTTTCTCACTAAACTTAATCATTTCTACTTTTAAAGTGAGAGACATGTGACTCTTCCTTTCACTTGAACACTTAGGGGCTTTTGTAGGGTTATTAATGGGCTTAATTTCAATACTGTTGTGTCCCAGGGAATATAGAGGCCTGAAGTGAGAGAGAGAGGGATGAAGGAATGGCTGGTTTCTGGAGCAGTGAGAACACACACAACATTTATTGATTAAGTTATCTGTCTTTTATGGGCACGGTTTGTGGCATCCCAAAACAATAACCATAGTAACATCAAAGATCAATGATCACAGATCACCATAACAGACATAATGAGAACTTAAAAGTTTCAAATATTGCAATAATTATCAAAATGTGACACAGAGACACTGAGCACAGACTGTTGGAAAAATGGTGGTGGCAGATTTGCTCAACACAGGGTTGCCACAAACCTTCAATTCGCAAACTATGTAATATCTGTAAAGTATAAAAAAGCAAAGCACAATTAAGTATTCTGCAATAAAACAAGGCATGTCAGCATGAATATTTGGTGGGATCAAGCCAGAGTTATAATAAAGTTGTTGAATCTAGTGAATATGACAATTCCAATTTTAATTTCCCATACCTTTCTATTAAAATTCAGTGTTTCATAGAGGTATTTTAATCAACTTTTAAGCATGAAATAAGACAACCATTTAGTTAAAACATGTAATCTGCATTTCACTGATTCTAATGCTCTTCCTCCACCCCTCTTACCTATTATAAGATCTTTGAAATTATGATACAACCCAAATTCCACGTGATCTTACATTTTTGGTCAGTCAAGAAGAAGAAACAGCATTGCGCCTGCATAAACTTTTTCCAAGCTATTCATATTTTTTCTCACTTCATTTGAATTATGTGCATTGTTGAGAGTACGAGGGTGGATGGAATTTATTTGCCATTAAGAATGTCTTCAACTATTATGCTAATATGTTAAAGTGAAATTATGAATATCATATTCTAAAAGAGCCCTGAGAAAAAGAAGAAAAAGTTTAAATTTTATTTTAGTGAAGCAAATATTTAATACTGGAGGAATGAATGTACTTTTTCCTCAAAGTTGTAACCCAGTACTTTATAAGACTTAAAGGAAGATACTATTATATGAAATGTGTTGTTTTATTATTGAATTATATGTAATATAGCTCTCTATCATTTCCACCTAATGTATAATGAAGGAAGTAGAAATTGATCCTTTGGACTAAATGAAAGAGATTTCAAAGTAAGTAGAGCTGATATGACACTTTCATATATCAAATACAACTCTTATTAAGTCATTTTATAATAGTACATAGGAATAATTTTTATCATTAGTAGTGCATAGTTTTTCTCATTGTAGTACATAAGTACACCTTTAAAGGTGCATCTTACAATTAAAGAAAACTTATTATTGGTAAAATACAAAATCTAGCAAATGCATGTAAGTGCTAAAATAAAATTCACTTTCTGAACCCAGTCTTTATTGAAAAGTTAGGTTGAAAGATTATAATAGCATAAAATAGCCCTTAATCTTACATTGCCATCAAAGTGCTCAGCTGTCTTTAACTTTTTGATTTGGGGGTGGTTTTTAATTTAGTACTTTATATTAAATTCTCGTTTAAGTATAAGGCAACAGTGTCATTCATCAGATCTGTTTCTTTTGCTGGCCAACAATGTCTCCAAATTTATTATATTATTTTCTCCACTGGTGAGATCTATTATTTTTTCTCGTTGTCATTCTTGTCAAATATAGCATAAAATAGAAAAAAGATAAAAGAAGAAAATGATAAACTAGAAAACATAATATCTTTCAGGACAATCAAATCTAGCATTCACTTCTATATCAGGAATAGACATGGCTGTAAGTGAAAACAACACTAAATAACCATTGTTGAAACAAGATAGAAACCAATTTTCTAGGTAGGTGATCCAGGGCTAGTGTGGTACCCCGATCACAAAAACAAGCTCATTCCATCTTGTTGCTAGTATTTCCATCATCCCTATACTCAGAGTCACCTCATGGCTTAAGTCTCTCTAGCTCTAGTATTACATTTCATTCCAGCCTATAGGAAAGAGAATAGGAAAGGAGAAAGTCATGTACTCTTCTTTTGAAATACTTGCCAGGCAAATTGTCTTTTTTCTTTCCTCCACACACAGTCCTTTGGCAAGAATTTAGTTTATATATGTTTCTAGCTATGAAGGAGGCTGGGAAATGTGGTCTGTATTTTGGGCAGCTATCTAAAAAGTGGAGTAACCTTTGTAGCTCACGAAGGAGAGAACTGCTTGGGGAAACAGCAGCAGCATCCACCTCATCCTCCCACCAACTCTTGATCTTTCAGCAACCAGGAGAGCAATGAAACATTGTACTTACTCTCCCACGAGGGGAGCCTTTTTGTCTTTGAAAAACCCCTAGAGTTGTGAATACAGTGGTATTGACACAAAAAATAAAAAGCAAAACGCCGAACTAAATTTTAACTGGTTTCATCAAAATATGTTTTTAATATGACTAATCTAAATTGACTCTTTCTTAATCTGGGGTTAATGAAAAAGTCTTACTCTGTTTTTAAATCATAGAATCATACAAAATGTAGATGAGTCTTACTATATTGTTTAGCACTATATTTTAATTTATTCTTTTGTTGTGGTCTTCTATTCATAGGTAGGTAGGTTGGGAATCCAAATGCTTTCTCGGGTTGGAATATTATGCTGAAGATAATTTATCTTGTAGAAATGAAAATAGAGAAAGCTTCATTATTTAGAAGTTTATATTCTTAAGTGTTGGACTGACTGTAGGGGTACCTTGTGTTAGTGAAGTGGTGAATTATAATGCTAACTTGTTAATCAGGGTATGAATAATTGCTTTTAAAAATTATTTTTCAATATTTGATCTTCAGTCTACAATAATCTAATTCTTCTGTTATAGAGACAACTCATTGGCTATCAAGTAAAGTGTTTAAAACTTTTATTTTTGCAAAGTTTAATATGTTAAATATTGAAATCTAAAAGCAAAATGTTGAAAGTAGTGCTTCTGTTGATTAAGGTTATATTGTTGACAATTCCACTTTGCAAAAATAAAACTTAATAAATACAGACACTATAAGCAATTTTCTGGTATTCCTTTTCAAATACTTAAGAATAATATTATCTAATATTTGGTCACTATAATACTTAAAATTAAGTTTTAGCACTTATTTCTTTATATTTAATATTTTGCTATCTTATCACTTTAGGGGAAGGAACATTGACTTTTGGTGAAACATGGATGATCTATACTGTATAACTCTTTGTGTTTTCCTCAATTATCCATGGCCCAAGTAAGATCACTAAGATAATTTTAACCACATAGTCTAAGCAATGTCTTGTAATATTCTACTGAAATAGAAACTCGATACCAGCTAAGTTATCTGAATAATTGTCTAAAATAATATGTTAAGTTGTCCCAGATCTACTTGCCACTGTTACTTAGCACACAGGGAAATGAGAAAATGGTTATTAAAATTTTAATTTCATTCTCAGTTATTAAAATGACTTCTTATGAGACTGTCATTTCAATTTTCCAGAAATTTATTTTATTGTAGTTACATGCATGTCATTTTCTCTCCTGCAGTGATTATTTTTCTAAATGCAAAAATTGTAGTTTTCCTATCATTTTCACATATGTGCATATTTTAGTAAGCACTTTAGCATTAAGACAAAAATAAAATGAAGCTCAAACCTAAAAGAAATTCAAGATGAGTGTCTTTTATCTGACATCCTTGGAAGCAGAAGCATTTTAGATTCAGAATTTTTTCAGATTTTGAAATATTTTCAACATATCGATTAGCTTTCCTAATCTAGAAATCTGAAATCTGAAATGTTCCAATTGGCATTTTCTTTTTTTTTCTTTTTATTTCAGCATATTATGGGGGTACAAATGTTAAGGTTACATATATTGCCCATGTCAGTCCCTCCCCCCTCGAGTCTTTCAGCATCATGTCAGTATTCATAAAGTTTTGACTTTTGGAGCATTTTGGATTTTGGATTTTCGGCTTTGGGATGCTCATTATTAATAATTTCCTGTGGTATTCTTTACTTCTCCTCCAAATGCTGCTTTTATTGTCATAAGAGAAATTTTTTTTTTTTGAGACAGAGTCTCGCTTGTTGCCCAGGCTAGAGTGAGTGCCGTGGCGTCAGCCTAGCTCACAGCAACCTCAAACTCCTGGGCTCAAGCAATCCTGCTGCCTCAGTCTCCCGAGTAGCTGGGACTACAGGCATGCGCCACCATGCCCGGCTAATTATATATATATATATTAGTTGGCCAATTAATTTCTTTCTATTTATAGTAGAGACGGGGTCTCGCTCTTGCTCAGGCTGGTTTCGAACTCCTGACTTCGAGCAATCCACCCCCCTCAGCCTCCCAGAGTGCTAGGATTACAGGCGTGAGCCACTGCGCCCGGCTCATAAGAGAAATTTTTAAAAGATTATGTATTGCTTCTAATTATACCTAACTTAAATCATTGAAAGGAAGGAAGAAGAAGGGAATGGGTGAACCTGAGGGAGGGATAACGCATTAATTTACTCAGAGTTAATGCTGGAAGCATCTTCTGGTTGAGTTTATACAACTGCTGTCAGTTTTTCCCCAAAGTTAAATCACTGTCATCAAGACAATAACAAGAAAAATTGCAGACTGGTGTTGATTTTTAGGACACTAATATATAATACTCTGTAATTTAATGCCCCCACAAGATACGCAATATTTTACAAGGTATATACAAAAGGTATTGATCATTCCTAATTCTATTTGTATTTTCAGAAATTTTACTTGTTTATGGTCTCTGTGTATTTATGATACAGAGTAATAAAGCTATGTAAGTGTTAAGCCAAAAAGAAAAAATTTTCTCTGACTTTCTGACTACACTTTGTAAGGCTTTGCAAAAACATGCAGGCAAATATTTTGGAGTTTTTTTTCCTTATATTTTTCAAAATATAGCATTTTTATCTCCAAGATTTAATTCTTGGTTTCCCTTTGTCAGATTGCTATATTTTAAACCAAGACATTGCATTACATAATTTTAAAAATCTGAATTATTACATCTTAGAAGAATAATTTTAACCAAAATTATCATGGACTTAAAAAATAATTTTATGCTTGGCAACAAAAGTATAGAAACAGTTTAGGCCCACCACCTCCTAAAAAATAGTTTATCTGAACTGTGTACTGGCAATTGGAAACGAGTCAGTAGAGTCACAAATGGTAAATGTTTAAGTTATTAGGAAAATATTAAATAAGCAACACTAAGATGAGCAACTCTTCACCCTCAAATAATATACTGGTTTTTCTAAAGGACTTGGTGGTGGTTGTTTAATGGTGTCATAATAATGAGCCTCTTTCAAGTGGGCCCTTGGCCTATTAAAATGGGTAAGCATGGATATTGAATATAGAGCTATGTGACTGTCATTGATAAATCTTTGTGCCTCATTGTCATGATGATGCAATTATATGATTGACAGAGAGATGCCAACAAACACATGCAAGAGAGAGAACTTCCTTTAATGTTCAAGATGCAACACACTGTGCACACAGTGTGCTTGTGTTGCATGCATGCATATGTAGATCATCACTCACAGTACACATAGCACAGCAAGCATTGTCCACATTTGAAACCCATCTTGCTTGGCCTTTCAAGACATGAGAAGGAGCTAAGGCCAATGAAAATATCTGATAAAACATGAAGGTCCAATTAGAGACTTTGAGAAACTCTTTTTGCCATTCATGTGACATGTATCCATGAAACCAGAATCTTCCGGAAAACAAGGAGAAGGAAGAGAAATATAAAACCCCTCTGTGAAGGGCAAAGTGAGTTTCCAAAAATCCTGGCAGAAACTTTCATGCTGTATCACCCATTCCCATGTGCTGAGGAAAACAGTATTTAATGCAAGATTAAGGAGATTCACTGTCATTTTAGATTTTTACTCTCCCCTTGGAAGGCAAAATATTTAAGCCTATTTGTGAGTCAAATGATTGATTTTCATTTTTTTAAGAGAACTAGCTAGGGAATCTTGGCAACTTTCCTGAACATGCTTATTCTGAACTTTGACTTCTGATAAAAATTTCCTTACTTTTGACACTCAAAGTTTGATGGCAAATAAAATATTTATTTGGAACAGCATACTACCACTAAGAATAAAAAGTTCTCATTTGTTTCATCTTACTGATTAATACTTTATAAAAGTATGCTTGCAAAAATATTATCTCCCTTTCCCCTTTATCAAGAAAGAAAGGAAAGAAAGAAAGAAAGAAAGAAAAAGAAAGAAAGAAAGAAAGAAAGAGAGAGAGAAAGAGAGAGAGAAAGAGAGAGAGAGATAATAGTAGGATTCTGTTTTCACATATATAGGGAAGTTGTAAGGGATGCAAATATTTAGAAAGATATTAATGCCATTTATTGTTTTCAAATACTTCCTTCTGTAAATTCACATGATGAATTTCATTTCTTTGTGATTTTATAGATTTGCCAATTAATGGTCTCTTTCTAAATTTTCATAATAATATTAAAATATTTAATTTATATATTTAAAAATTTTAAATATAGAGATTATGCTCATTGAGTGAAAGTAATGAAATGATAACTTAGACCAATATCATTAATAAATTTGCTATCATCTTAGATTTTATTCTCCGTGTATTATGATTGTAAAATCTTGGGGTTGATGTATATATAGGTGTAAGTCCCAAGGAGTTAAAATGCTTTATGGAAGATAGGTTTTCAGGATTATAATTTGACCTGAGATGTACCTGAATATGATTAGAAATGAACTATTTTAACAAAATATACATATAATTTCCTATAACATAAGAATGCCACATAATTATAAAGGAATGTAATACATGGAAAAATTATATTTCTGACACTGAGTTAGAAAGAGAATTAAATGATATCGTTAGCCTTAAAATATATTTTTACCTTTTAAGGATCTTCTGTGTGTAATTTTTTGTTCCCAGTAATTCTAGCAGTACGGGTGCTTAAGGGATTGATGGTGTTGACATTAGGAAGTGTTAACATTCACTTTAATCTTGTTTCATAATTAGCTTTATAATGCACAATCACACATTTAACAGATTAGTGTGGTCCCTGAATTTTCCATTTTGAATTGCAAAGATACTAACACTAAATAGATTTTATAGAGTGTGTGCCTGTTTTATTGGCACTTCATGCTACGTTACATTTGTATTGATTATTAGATTTTTTTATGTACTAGAACTTTATTGATTATTCTGTGTGAAATTATTGCAGATAGAAAAAGAAATATTTTGTTTTCCAATTATAAAGCATCCTAATATTCGTGTTACCTTGATGACACTGACAAACAAAAGCTGTACACATTCAATTATCTGAAAATCAGGCAAAAATTAATTTTTCTATTGTGTCATGGAGGTACTTGATCCTTTTATCCAAGGAACCAAAAGGCCAAGTACAAACTCAAAGCCCAAAGTTAGTGAGTGGTTACAGCACTTATTGGCTCTATGACCTTAGAAAAAGGCATTTCTTTCCTTTGTCCTGGTGTTGAAAAGCCATAGCCTGGAATTGGTGTACTGAATAAGAATGATAAACAGGGCATAATTAGGCTATCAATAACCTAGTTGTTCATAAGTATTACACATAGAAAAAGAAACTGTAAAATGTAGGATCTCAAATGGAATGGAAATCATCTTAGCATTAATGGTATTGATAAAAATCTACATGATAAACTCTGATCCATAAACTATAACCTGGTAAGGCAAAATAACATCCAAAGAACCTCACCATTCTGATTGAACAATATTCAATTTGATTTAATAGTAATAATACATGGAATATTTGAAGCTTAATTAGTATTTTAGTTACTTAATAAGTGAAATATTATTCTTCTTACTTAATCATTGCTAAAAATATGTCTCATAAAGACATATGCATATGCCCTCTTAGGCTGTAATTTACATTTTTAATATTTATAATTTGCAATTAGCACTATCATTACCTTTTATTTGGGAAGGTATGCTGAATCAGTACTCTTAACATTTTAGGAAAAAAAATCCATATTTTCTAATGTTCTTCCTAGAGTATATTATACTGTGATGTATTTTACTATCTGCCAAAACTGTTCTCTTTTACAGCAGAAGATAAATTATTCTTTATCTCTGAGCAGTGCCTTTTTGCCATAGCCAGTGGGATTCAATACCACTGATTCTTTTTACAATCTTGGTTTAGAAAATTAAAGAAACTCAAGTAGCACTCCTGCAATCCATTCGTGGCTAATACATCTTGTCGCGCATGACTGAGGACAAGTGCCCTCCAGATTAAATTTTGCTGCTCAGCACCCTGCATTTTCATAAAATATAGTCCTTACATAGCTCCGTGAATATCCCAAGCATGTGGTTTAATTTAAACCAACATACTTGAGTCACCCATTTAACTAAAATGTTTGTAATGTTCCAAACTATTTTATAAATGCACCCTCTTAAAATAAAACAAGTAAACACTATAATTTTAGACGAGATAAAACAGTATCTGTATTCAGTGATAAGTAGAGAAATCTTCGGGGAGGATTACCTGAATTACTTTAGGGACTAGACATTTGTTTCTGCATACTGATTTGTGAAAGCAGAAGGTGGCACTGCCAGCTGGTGCTACAAGTCACTATAAGTGCTGGATCGACCCATCTTGCTTCCTTCTCCCCATGGCCAAAGCAACATGGATATAGTTGAAATGAATGGCCTAGCAAAAAGTTACCTTCTCCTGTGATGCTCTATTTAGGCTGTATAATGAATGCCCTATTTACAATCACAGTTTCAGGGTGGCCTTTGGTAGTTGTTTTGATAAATAATTATTTATAAAAAATGATAATATGTATGTGAGTTTGTTAACGGTTAAACAGGAGGAAAGGGATTCTAGAGTAGATAAAAACAGTTTCCACTGAGGAGTTATTATGACATATATATATATATATATATACATATATATATATATACTATTTTTTTAACATAAGAAACAAATCCTGAACTCAAAGGAGGCATTTTAGACTTTTATGTAGTTATTAAAACAAACCAATTGAAATAAGCATCTGTTGCTACAAGTTTCTCTTCTGTGTATTTGTTCTGTTTTCAGCATAATCCATCAGATGGTGGCTTATAATGATGAAAATTTTCTTTAGGAACTTTGTATAGAAGTTTTGACCACATAGAAACAATACTAGCATCAAAATGAACCTAAAATTTTAAGGAGAAAAAATTCGATCCCCACTATGACAATATGTGTGCACATTTACTAATATTCTATGAATCTGTTGAAGGGGCAGTGTAATCTCTAATGATTAGGAGAGTATTATTAGAACGTTATGCATGTAGTACCCTGTATGTGTGTTAGAAGTTTTAAGGAATCACACCAAATGACTTGTAATCACAGGAATTCAGTTACTGAATCATCATATAAACCTTTACTATGAGTAAACCTTTTACTAACATGACAAAAAATTATAACATAAATTAAGCCACTGTTCATACATTGTTGAGAGTATCAAAAGTCAGCAACAAGACAAAAAAAAAATAAGTGGAAGAATCCATATTATATAAAAACTAGTAAACAGAATAATTTAGTGGGTTGAAGTTCTTTAATAATTATATATCACATATTGTTATATGTCAATATTTTAAATTAATTTTCACATGAATATAAAAAAACTATTAAGCAGTTATATTCCCTAATGAGAGTGGCAGGTAATTTATTTCCAAAGAACAGTTTAGCTATTCCTGTCATGCATAATTATTAGCTATTCAGGTACATTAGCAGAAGTATATTTTCTGCCTCTTTAAAAAGTTTAACCAAAATGTTAACTTTGTAGACATAGTAATTTGATTGATATGTTATATTAATATAATAGAAAACAAAATTAAATTGAAATGAATGTTTAGGTACACCATTTCTTTCTTGGCAAGAAGTAAAATGTGTGATTATCTGTGTGCATTATGCATTAATAAAGTGTTTTTTCAATTAAATGGAACACCAAAATTAAATATGCTCCACCCGTGTAGATATCTGACATCATGTTTGCTTAGTTATAAGTAATTTATTGATACCTATCAGCAGGTATTTTTCATGTATTTAACATCTGTCGAGTCATTTCAGATAAATTATATCCTAGTCTCTCACAAAGAACTGTAAGCAGTTATTATGTTAACTATTTTCTGTGGAAGTAAGTACATACCTACACACACAACATGCATGCATACATACACACACACATAAAAACAAACACAACTGAGAGTTAGAGGGGTTACATTAAGTTTCCAAAGAAAAAAATATGTGGCATTTGGTATAGTTACAACATAATATATTCTGACTCTATTTCTAATCAAGTTATACTTAATATAGGTATATTTGATCAGAGAAATTCAAATTTCCCGTTCATGTGTAAGTGATTTTTGGCTAGTGTGCCAATGTTTTTCTTCATTAATAAAATATTTTAATGTGTTTTATTAAATTGAGAGATTCTAAGACAATGATTTTTAATGCTATTAATTAAATAAATGAGGATTGGTAAAATGCTGAAGCAAATGACTTGCGAAATAACAGACTTGCATCATGAACAACATAAAGCCAGTTGTTCTTATTATCTGTCTCTTTATTATTACAGTTATCTGCTTTGTAGGAATAAAATGGGGAAACCCTACTCTAGCAATATAAGCTCTACCTTCTTATGGAGGCAATAATTTATGGTTTCATTATTCCAGCCATTGAACAAACACCATTTCTCAAGGGCCTGCTTTGAGCCCACATAGTCATAGTCACTGGGGATATAGAGATGAATAAAATGCATCCGACCATTTAAGAGTTCATTATCAAGAGTGAAAGACATATACAAAGAGGGAAGTACAAGACAACACTATCTTGGGAGTTCAGAACAACAGCACATACTGTGGCACGGGAAGTCAGGAAGACTTCAATACTCTGACACCTGAGTTGAGTTGAAAAGATAAATTGGAATTTTCCAGGTGCTTGAGGGAAACGAGTATAAGATTAATATGAGCAAACACAAAAAGGTGAGCAGTACTCTGAAATTTCAAGCATATCAGTTGTTTTTTTAGTAAATTAAATGTCAGAGAGAAGTTAAGAGAAGAATTGCTGTACTTTATGACGTTGGGGAGAGAACATTCCAGGAATGACTACAAAGCTCAAAAGTATAATTATATATTTAAAAGGAAGATACAATAATAGATTTTTTTAATGGGACAAAAAGTACAATTTATCATATGAATAAAGAGAATGCTCTCTTGGAGCAAAACAATGAGATAGTAGCTATCAGGCTGGCTTTTGGTAAACTATTGAAGGTGAATGTGCTACTTTTATAAAATATTATATTTTCATGTTAGGTTATGAGGAAAAGACTCAGTGCCTAATGAACATATGTTTATGAATTTAAGAACAGATATTAAAGAAAGAGTACATGTTAAACATTAATTCCCTTTTTTTAAAACTGCTATCCAGATTTAGCTATAAGCCATTCAAAATTAAAGTGCCCATCCTGACTTGATGGTTTAATTATTGTTTAAATAAGATCATAATAATTATTTTGATTATATTAGAACAGTGGGAATGTAGAACTCAGGAAATTGTAAATCTAAATTTGATATCAGTATGACACAGAAACAAGATAGTTCAGTTTAATATGCCGACCAACAGTGGTTTCTTAAGATTTTTGTGCAAATAGTATACAATTTACAAACATCTTCTAGGATGAGTAATAATAATTGTAAAAGATCCTATTCGTATTTAAGAAGATTATAAAGACTATCTCAGATATTCAACAGAAATCAAATTTATTGACTTTAAATAAAAGAGACAGAGGAAAACTCATTTTAGAAGTACAGATACTAAAAAGAAGAATATGATTTACTGCACCCCAATTAATGAACTGTTGTCAAGAATTAAACAATGTTAATTCCACAAGTGTGAAGTGATCTGCAGACAACTAAAGTATTAAAAATACAGAATTTGAAGACTGAAAATAATCACCCGTGGCAGGTACATTGAAAGAAAAATTAATATCCATAGGTATTGAGAAAAATCTCAACTTTCTTGATCTCTACAAGTTCATAATTTACTGATAAAAATGAACCTTTTAAATGGTCCATCCTTCTAAAATAGCCTGGCTTTAAAGTGAAGCTGTTTTCAAGCACAGATGCAGGTAGACAATGGTGTAGAATTGCTAGGTTGAGTCCCTTCATAGGCATCTCATGATAGTAAAGAGATCACCGTTTAACATCAATTTTACATTCCTTTGGCTTAAGGAACCAAAACTATTCTAATTCTTAGAATGCTTTGAATATGCATTAGAGTATTAAACTCTTCCCTGTGCATTGAATAAATTGACCATAGTGGAGAGGTCAGAGGAACATTACATGAAGCAGTAAAGAAATATATTATTGTAATTAAGATCTTGTGTTAGAGCCAGACATGCCTGAATTTGAATAGTGACTCTACTAGCACTCAAGCTCTTTAAGTCTCAGTGATTCTTCAAAAAAGAAGTTAAGAATAATGCTTAACTTAATAGAGTTGTGGTAAACATTAACTAACATCAAGATGCATGGAAAACACTTAACACTCACTTGGCCTATGGTCCAGTAAATGTTAGCTCCTTTTATTATTATGCCTTTCAAATATACTCTCTTTGGATTGTCTGTTACACATATTTAAAAACAATTTTTGTAAGATTTAGGATTTTTTTGTTTGTTTTGTTTTCTTTTGTCTTGGATATTCAATAAATGGGAAGAAAAAGTAGAAAATTTCAAAATCTTATAGGCTGATCCCAGGAAAATATAGCAAAGTTTAGACTTAGTTTGAATTATCAGAGGGCACCTACAATACTAGTATCAGTCAAAAGGGTTCTGGGGTTAGGTACTTGGTTTAGTTGATCAAATAAGTTGATGATAAGCCTCAGATTAAGAGTAGGTTTTAACACTAATTAGCTTTTTGAGTTTATTGAGGTTATAAAAGTGATGTGGAATAATCTGCATCGTATCTCAAGGCCTATTACAATTATAAAATTATCTGTTTGTCTCAGTGCTATATCTAGTAAGTAGCTAAGCTGAGACTTTAGCATTGGTGCCATATTACCTGGCTTGGTCCTTTTGTCCCCTGTTGCTGCTCCTTTTAAATGGTTAGGTTATATATTGCCTTAGTTAAAAATTAATGCAGCATCCAAGATGCATCATAGTTAAGGATATAAACTCTCAATAAGAGCCATCAAGAGTGAGTAGGGAAGAAAACAGAATGAGTGGGAAACAGACTATGGATATTCAGAAATTATGTGTTCTCTTGAGAAATAATAAATAAATTTTGCATGAACAGAATAAAACTTGTAGTGATCTTAATTATAGTTATATTTTTACAAATCATATGAGAAGTTGCCAACATGGCACATTAAAATTTCACCTGTCCTGGAACAAGTCAATATGTGGGAAATGATCTAAACTTTGTTAGATGATGTTTCCTAAGTTAGATGTCGACAAGAGTAGCCTCTAGTAAAGAGATAGGTAGAAATAGATCTATTTCCTATACTAAGACATATTTCTTGGTTGACGAATTACAGAGTAAGTAATAACTAATTACTCTTAATGATCCTGAAGGTTGCAACTGGTGTTTAGTATATTTTAAAATTTTAAAAGCTCATTATATAAGATCTCTATTTTACATTAAATTGGATCTAGAAAATGAAAGTGTATGATGTCAAAATAAAGCCTCTTTCCCCTCTGTGGGTGAATATAGTAAGTGTGTGGCCTTTAAGTTGACCAGTGAGTGATATGAAGGTCTTATTTATAATCTCAGTTGAACTGGATGCTGCAGGTCTTAACATAGATATGGGTCTTTAGCACTTCTACATTTATCGTACAGCTGAGCAATATATTAAGCAATGTCCAAATAGTAATATGAGAATAATTCCCACCAGATTCTACTTTTCATCTCAGGTTCTGACCTAATAAAATATTAGGTGTGTTTTAATTTTTTTTCATCTAGTTTCTCCCCCCATGTTGGTGATCTCAAGTAGGAAATACAATTTTAATGGTAGAAGACCCTATTTAATGCATGGAAACATCTCAATGAATTCCATTTCCATTTGTGCAGTTATTTTCCCACTTATCGCTCAGCCATTCTACAGCTCTCCTGAGAAAAGGCAGCCCTTATTGTTTCTCAGTTTTCAGACCCTGCACAAGTAATTGCTAAGTTTATGAAGTCAGTCATAAGAGGTATATTCATATTTGATTGATTGTTTTAGAGAGTTTTGCTCTTGGTTTATACTATATTTTGTTGAACTATTAGGCGATCTTCACTTTACTCATAGTTATTTAGAACAAAGAAAATATAACTGCAAGAATGCACAATTTATTGGTCTCATTCTAAACACTACTCAAGTTATGATATTTTTTAAATAATTGCATATATATGAAGATTTATCTAACCAATAAAAAATAGTAATGTTAACACTATTAATAAGGACTGATGGAGAGAAGGGAAGAGTGAGAGAAAAGAGAGAGGAAAAGAAGCATGTATTGAAAGCCTGCTGTGTTCCAGGCACCAGGCCAATTGCTTTAAACTCATTGTCTTTAATCCTTACAGCATTAAAAAGAAGTGTTGCTTATCCTCACTTTAAAAATAAGATGTTTGAGATTCATAGAGGTTAAGTGACTTGCCAATGATAATTAAACTATTAATAATAGCTAGCATTTGTTGAGAATGCCCTATATGCTATAATTGAGCTAAGCACTTTTTCATGTGTTATCACATTTAATTCTCAGAATAACCCTATGAGGTAGGCATTGTTTTTACCTACCTGTAGAGGTGAAAAAAATACCACAGAGAGAAATTAAGTAATTGCTGAGATTGACAAACTAATAAGTAATTCAGCAGGAATTTAGAACTGGGACTTCAACTCATTGGCTAGTACTAGGACCACATGGATCAGTATGATATTTGCTGGAGTTAACTTGATAAAACTATAATATGTACCTAAAAAAATGTGAATGAACTGGGTACAACTAACGTGGTTTTAGCTATTCCTAAAACATATAAAGAGAAATATCAAAACTCTTAGCTAGGTAAGCTAAGCTAGTTTCTCTTCTGTCCAGCTCTGTCCTCTTTGTCCATTTTTTTTAGTGCATTACATGAAGTTTGCTAACTCTCTCTGTTCAGCTACTCTGGACCCACTCACTTACTGTGCTTTCTCTCTTGCATGATTTCCTTTCCGAAACTATAATTAATTATAGTCTCTCTTTTAGTTCATACTGCTTATTCTTTCTTGGCCTCTTTTTTTCCTGTGATTTTTGTTCTATCTTCTTGCACATCATTCCTTTGTTTCCTTTAGCTTTCTCTCTGCCTCCCTTATTTGGAACTTCTTTTGCTATTGTCTTTCTGCTGCCATCTCGAATATATTTTCTGTGCTGCATTTTGAACACTTTCTATGTTGCCAGTGGTGTTGCTGTTGTGCTATTGACTCTACTGAGCACAGAGAAGAATCCCTATACTGCATTCACTCTCTTATAGTTTATTTTACTTTTGCTTATGGTGTATGAAACTAACTTTCCCTCAAAACTCCTTCCAACATCAGCCCCCAAACTGCCCTCTCTCATAAATTCTGGGGTTCTTTTAATAACAAGCTCTGCAGAGGGAAGTTATATTTATCGGTCAAGACAACCAAGAAAAAGTTTAAAGAAAGTAAATCAATAAAAAATTACCCTTGGGCATCTTATATGGGACTGTTCAATTATAGCTCCACTAAAAGTTAAATTGTTGGATATCCCTCTCACATGTCATGTACTTTCAAGCAGCTTTGTCTGTATTCATGCTGATCTTTCTGTTTAGAATGTCCTCTTCCAGCCTCCTTCTGCATGTTTTCCATATAAGAAAATATTAGTCACACTTGAAGGCCGATGTCAAACGTCATCTCATTTGTGAAACCTTTTACAGCTTTTCCTCCGGCAAAAGAAATAACATCTCTTCAAGTTCTTGTGCATTTTGTAGTCCCCTGGATTATAGGATTTAGCAAATTGCACTGGAGGCAATACCAATAACTATCACCAGATTTTGAGCTCCTTCAGTTAAGGAAATTCTTCTTACTCATAGTCATATTCTCAGCACCTGGTATTAAACAGACACAGTTGCTGATCAACAGATGTTTGAATCATTTATTTATAGTATGTCAGTTTAAATTTTCCCAGAAGCAGTCATCAATACAGGTTTGGATATACAATATTTATAGTAGGAACACTTAAGAAAGATGATAAAGGAGATGTAGCAGAGTAGACAGGGAGAGACTTCAGATACTAACAGAGGTCCAACACCTGTGGAAAGAGACAGAAGGAAGGAGAACAGAGGAAAAGCTTCAAAATGAAGTACAATTCTGAGATGGTCTTGACTTGGCTGATGTGAAGTTCCTAAGAAAAGATCTGAAGAAACCATCAACAGTAAGAAATATCCCAGTTCTAGTACCCCCATGCTCAGTTACTGAATGAAAGGAGCTTGAAAAAGCTTAGCCATGGCATAAACATGATGATGGATGTGAAAGTGTGCAAGTGGAGGTTGTCAATCAACTATGTTCCCTGAAGCAGGATCTCTTAAAGGATGGTTTGTGTCCTACCTTCTCAGCACCATGGACTGTCTTAGTAAGATTACTTCTCTTTTCAATCACATTAAATTAATGTGTTGGAGGCAAGGACCTTACCTTTAAAATAAATATGCAAGTAATACTGAATAAGGAGGCAGGAAGCCTGGATTTTGGATTTATATTTAGTACTTAGATACGTGACTTCTGCACGTCACCTTCATATGCCTGAATTTGCTTCTATATAATATTATATTAAAACATTTTTGTTTCGATTTGAAAGAAAATATAAAGTGGCACTAACAGGACTATCTTTCCAGGACACAATCCCCCTATTGTTCTTTTCCTTTTATTAACCCCATATATATGTTTTATACTCTGATAGTATACTATAGTTATTATAATTGTATAACTGTTATTCTCAAATTTCCTATAATTTAGATCTTATAGAGCCAGACATTAGCTTTAAGCAGTTTGTAGTACATTTGAGTACAGATTCTTCCCTGGTAAGTTGCTTCACTAGGAACAAACTTTTCACTAGAAGACTCAAAATGGAAATAGAAATTGCCATCTTATCTGTTTTAAATAATAAATTTTATTGTGTATACTTAAGATATACAACATGATTTGGGATACATAGAGACAGTAAAAAGGTTACTATAGGGAAGCAAATTAACATATCTATCATCTCACATAGTCACTCATTTTTGTTTTTGTTTTTGTGGCAAGAACAGCTACAATCTAATTAGACTGAATCCCATATACAGTACAATTTTATTACCTATAGTTTTCAAGTTGTACATTATATCTCTAGACCTCTAGAAGTCTTCCTCCTACACATCTGCTACTTTGTATCCTCTGACATACTTCTTTCCATTTCCTTCTTTTCTCTCCCACACTCCCTGTTCCTGATAACCACTGCTTTGTTTTCTCTGTATATATCTCTGTATATTTGAATGTTTTTCAGATGCCACATATAAGTGATATCCTAAAATATTTTTCTTTCTGCGTCTGGCTTATTTCATTTAGCATAATGTCCTCTGGGCTCATCCATATTGTGGCAAATGGTAAGATCTCATTCTTTTTTTTTTCTTTCTCATTTTTTATCCATTCCTCCATCCATAGACACTGAGGCTCTTTCCATATCTTGATTATTGTGAATAATGCTGCAATCAACATGGGAGTACAGATGTCTTTATGAGGTGGTAGTTTCATCTTTGGGGGGTATATGCCCAGAAGTGAGATTGCTGGGTCATATGGCAATTCTATTTTTAATTTTTTTAGAGAACTCCATAATATTTTTCATAATGGCTATACTAGTCTACATATGCATCAACAAAATATAAGAGTTTCCTTTTCTCCACACCCTGGCCAACATTTACCACCTTTTGACTATATTTTAGCGGCCATTCTAATGAGTATGAGGTGGTATCTCATAGTAGTTTTGATTTACATTTCCCTGTTGATTAATGATGTTGAGCACCTTTTCATATACCTTTTGGGAATTTTTATGCCTATTAGGAGAAATGTCTGTTCAGGCCCTTTCCCACGTTTTTTAATTGGGTTATTTGGTTTTCCACTATTGAGTTTTATGAATTCTTTGTACATTTTGGATATTAATCCATTATCACAGTCATCTCTAACCTTTTTGACACCAAGGACTGGTTTCATGGAAGACAATTTTTCCACAGACCAGAGGTGGGGAGGTATGGTTTTGAGATGATTCCAGTGCATTACATTTATTGTGCCCTTTATTTCCATTATTGTATGGTAATATATAATGAAATAATTATACAGACCTCTCTGCTAATAATGATAATCTGTATTTGCAGTCACTCCCCAGTGCTAGCATTACTGCCTCAGCTCCACCTCAGATCATCAGGCATTAGATTTTTATAAGGAGTGTGCAACTTAGATCCCTCACATACCCTGTTTACAGTAAAGTTCGTGCCCCTATGAAAATCTACTGTCAGCCACTGATCTGACAGGAGGCGGAGCTCGGGCAGTGATGAGAACAATGAAGAGCAGCTATAAATACGGATAAAACTTTGCTCACTTGCTTGCAGCTCCCTTCCTGCAGTGTAGCCCTGTTCCTGACAGGCCACCGGCTAGTATCAGTACCAGGGGGTGGCCTGGACCTTATCAGATAAATTATTTGCAAATATTTTCCCAGTCCATACTTCTCTTTAATTTTGTTGATTGTTTCCTTTACTATGCAGAAGCTTTTTAGTTTGATGTATTTCCATTTATTTATTTTTGCTTTTATGGCTTGAGCTAGGGATTCTCTTAACCATAGGAAAAAAGGAAGTGCTACAGCATTGCTAGACACAATTTAAGCAAGAAGAACTATTAAAAAAAAAAAAAAAGGCCTCAAGTCTCTGTGAGTCATTGGTGTCCTGATTTAGCCTACTTTTTCGTGTGAGCTGTCAAGCAGAATTGGAAGAGGGCAAGGAAAGTGCTGTGACAGGGTGAC
The DNA here is from genome assembly GCF_040939455.1 of Microcebus murinus. Classification (NCBI taxonomy): domain Eukaryota; kingdom Metazoa; phylum Chordata; class Mammalia; order Primates; family Cheirogaleidae; genus Microcebus; species Microcebus murinus. The sequence continues at coordinate 56,876,417 of NC_134105.1, read as the reverse complement.
ACTGAGAAGAGAGTTAATTGGTATTCTGCAACCCAATGGATGTGTGAGGTTCAGAGAAGAAGTAGACCAGTTGATGGAATACGCTATCTTTAGAGACTGATGGTAAAATTCATAAAAAACAGTTGGCTATTGGTCACAAATTCAACATCTATGATTTTTAAATAAAATTAACTCTTGAGGATAAAATAATAAGGAAAACAGTGATCATTATTTCAACTAAACATGACACATTGTTCCCTTGAGTATTAACTCTGCCAGCTATAATAATAAATGAATAAGAACAAAATAGGGGAAAAATTGTGTATTTTATTATCCTTGACTGCCACTTTTACTGTATTAAATTAATTCTTTGTATTTGGTCTTCTAAATAAATCCTCCTTTAAAGACTTATGAGAACTAGGTTAATGCTATCCTTCTTTAAGATCTTGATATTCTGGAAAGGTATGACTTTTTGAAAACATATATTTAGGATCTAAAAATCAGCAAGTTGTGCTTCATCTCAGTAAATCATTCTGCACTTCTCAACAGAGACCTTATTGCCTGCCCCTCCTTGCACTGTCTGTGTTTGAGGTGTTCCCTAGTGATTGTAAAAATAACCTGTGAGCGTACTGAAATTTTCAGATGGCTTGAACAAACAATAAAACAATGTGTTCTGCAATTAGATTTAAATAGTGTTGTTATTTTTCAAGAAGGTCAGAATATTAACTCTTTAGTTAGGAAAAGCAAAAATAGTCAATATGAATAAGCTTTTTGGAGAAATTACTTTCTATACTGTTGATATAAAGTTTAACATTATATGTATTAATTTCTATAAAAAGAAGATAATTCAAAATGTACGATTGTATGTGTATAGTGATGTTCAATGTAGTGGTTATAATAATAAAATATCTGATAAATGAAATAACTGTCCAATAATAGGAAAATAGTTAAACTGTAGTATACACTAAACCATGATCTTCTCCTACTGCTCTTCATTCTCAACTGCAGGCACTACATTGTAGAAAATCTGGCTGGAATCTAGGCATTGTACTTGACTCCTACTTCTTTACTCATCACATAATATCACCTGCGCCTAAATTTCAATTCTGACTCTGTTAGTTGCTAACTATGTTCCATGAATAAACTTGCATACCTTCTCCTTGCCTCAGTTTCTTTATTTGTGAAATAGTAGTAACAATAATACCTGACTCATTAGATTTACCACAAGACTTAGAGTAGTATCTGACACATGATAGGTCCTCAATGCGTATTAGCTTTTCACTATTCTCAAGATGATTTAATCATTTCCTTAGTCATTCCATTTTACCTGAAAACTGCTCATGAAATCCATCTTGAAACTGACTCCTAACTGTTCCCCAACTTTGATCCTTTTCCCACTGAAATCTAGCTGCTATTTTGTAACCTCTAATATAATCTTAGTCTGGCCACTTCACTTCCCTACTTAAAACCTTTCAGTAGTCTCCCCTGCCATATGTGTCTTATCAAGGCATATAGGCCTTCCACAGTTTGTCCCAGCTTACAAATCCAAGCTCATTTCTTACCACTCTGCCTTCTATTTCATGTTATAGCTATCCTGAAGTGTTTATTCTTTCCCTCATAAAATGTCAGGCTGTTTTTCTTAAGATAATGCCTTTATCCACGTCTCCTGTGCCTAGGTATACTCACTGCTAACATTGACTGATTAACTTTTACTCATCCATTAACAATTAGCTTCATGAGTTTGACACTCTTCTGGAGCTAGGTAGAGTTAGGTGCCCCTTCTCTAGACTCACATGATAACATGTACTATCTCTATATCTCATCAGCTACCTTGATTTTAATTATCTGTTTGGGTGTTCTTCTCCGTTAGAGTTTGAATCTATTGATGACAAAGTCTTAGAATGATATATCCCTAGTGCCTGACACAATGTTTAGAGCATAGTGGCTGTTTTGTAAATGCTTTGAACAGATTAATGTTCAATTGAAATAATTATTGTGAACATTATAAAGATAGTTATGAAAAGTTATATAGTTATACAAGGAAAGTTATATAGAGAAAAGCATGATATACTGTAAGTTAAAAAATTAAGTAGGATACAAAATTGTATATAGAATTCTAGATACCTTTGTTAGAATTGTGCAAAAAAATCATAGACAAAATAGATGATTGACTTATGGATATGTTTTCTGTTGGTTTTCTAAGGGGATTTCCAAGAAAAATTATTTAATATGCAATGTAGTGTTGGTGAAATTTACTAGTTTAAACAGATATTTGAAACATACACCTAGTTTTATTTTCCAACATAACTGAGCACTTTTATTTTATCTCAGGACTTTTGGGTAATGAGATTATTTCCTAGACAATTCAAACCAATCATGATGCCATAAAATTAGTAGCAATTTTAGACATTTGTAAAGAGGAAAAGTGAACATTTTGTCATTTAGGTGACTTTTGAAAACCACATCTGAAAGCTCAATTAGACTATTAAGTTGATCAATATCATAAATAGACAAAAAGGTAGGAAAGACAGTGCATTAATTGGAATCAGGAGACCAGTGGAAACTTTTAGATGTGACTTCCTGTCTCTGTAGGTTAATTTTGAATAATGATAATTCTGATCAATTTGTAAATATTGCCTGAATCAACTCATAGACTATCTTCATCTGTTGTTTATGGGCAGCTGAGCCTACACATTTAATAATATAATGATCTGTTATATTTAAAAGAACTTTATAGGCCGGGCGCGGTGGCTCACGCCTGTAATCCTAGCACTCTGGGAGGCCGAGGCGGGCGGATTGCTCAAGGTCAGGAGTTCAAAACCAGCCTGAGCGAGACCCCGTCTCTACCATAAAAATAGAAAGAAATTAATTGGCCAACTAATATATAATATAAAAATCAGCCGGGCATGGTGGCTCGTGCCTGTAGTCCCAGCTACTCGGGAGGCTGAGGCAGGAGGATCGCTTGAGCCCAGGAGTTTGAGGTTGCTGTGAGCTAGGCTGACGCCACGGCACTCACTCTAGCCTGGGCAAGAAAGCGAGACTCTGTCTCAAAAAAAAAAAAAAAAAAAAAAAAAAAAAAAAATAAAAGAACTTTATAATTTGCAAAGTGATTTCAAATTTATTATATCTGGACGTGTCTACACAGTTCTTAGTGATTGAAAATATACACATTGTAGATAAAGTGGTTCTCAGTGTTTAAAGAATTTGCCACAGATGAGTGAACTCTTCTCTTCTAATTCTGTGAATTTGTTTTGAATCTCACACACTACCTCCCTTAGATCATGGTAATATAATAAAACAGAGATTTAAAGCCGAAAAGGGGTTTTCTTTTCCTGGAGATGAAACCATTAGAAATTAGGTAGCCCAAAAAATGAGAGGGGGAAAATGTCTAGATAATTATTGTAGACATTTTCTTTTTTAAAAACAAAAAAGTAACCCTTCAAAGGAATATTGTAAGAAACACATTTATGATAATTCTATGCAAGGTGGTAATAATATATTAAATTGCATTGCATTAAAATGAATTTAATCCCTGGAAAAGGTGAATATGTTAATTATTCTAGCAAAAAGAAGTTAAAGTATCAGATAGAATTAAGATTGCTAAAAAAATGACCTTGAGATAGGGAGATTATCTTGGATTGTCCAGGTGGGTACAAAGTAATCACAAGGGAAGAAGAAAGTAGAAGAGAAAGAACCAAAAGAGAACCATAGAGCTGGCAACATGGGAAACTCAGTTCAACATTTTTGACTTTGAAAATGGAGGAAGGGCCATGAGCCAGGGCATATGGCCCAGGGCAGCCTCTTGATGGTAGAGAAGGCAAGAAAACAGATTTTACTTTAGAGTTTTCAGAAGGAATGTAACCCTGCTGACACCTTGATGGAAGCCCAGTGAGACCCATTTCAGACTTTTGACTTCTATAACTGTAATAAGTTTGTGCTGTTTTAAGCCACTCAGTTTGTGGTAAATTGTAACAGTGAAGATAGGAAACTAATACAAGATACTTAGCAATACAAAGAAAGACTGTAACATCATTGAAATTCAATTTTTTATTTTTTCAATCCCAGCGTGAAGAGTAGAGTCCCATTTGAGAAGATTACATTTGATACTGAGGTTTTTATTTATGGAGAAGACCATCATATCCTCATGATTATTAGTAGTATACTTATAAATTATAGCTGTATATGAAGTTGCCAAAGTATTTTTAAAAGTTTCATGTTGGTATGCTAGTGCTGTTCCTTATTTTCTTGAAAAATAATACATTATGGCAAGTAGAAGTACATACAAAATCGTGTTTGGCTATAATAATAAAACTATTGAAATACTCAATATAGAAAAAGAACTAGTATAGATATTTCACTATATCTGCCCACTGTGGATTTAATGTAGAAATTCTATTTAGGCTATTTTAGTGAAAAACAAGCATATTAGTTTAGTAAATAAAAGCAAAGTTCTAAGTCTTTAGTATTTTATGATTACATATCCTATGACCTTTCCATTATTCCACCTAATGCTGATGATTATTTCTTAATATCAAAATGTTTTGTTTCAGTTCACCAGTTTATTCCTTCAATTTCCTGTTCAAACAACTTAATTTTAAAATTAAGGGTCTGACAAAAAGGTCTCCAATTATCTTTCTAGAAGAGTCATTTGACATTACAAAAATTTCATTATAAGAAATACTGGTTTCACAAGCAGATCAACTTTTAATAACTTGATTTTAAAAAGTTTAATTGTTTAAGCAATAGTTTGTTATTTTAATATATATTTTTCATATTTTTGGCATTTTCCCACAAAACAAACACTAATATTCCCATAGCAATTCTTTAAAATATTAATGTTCTCTTTATTAATTACAAGGACTGAAATTGATTGATTCTAAATAAGTTTGTCAACATTCAAGTGTTGAAGTTTTCATAAATAACTTACTCTTATCCCTTATGTAGGTAGAATATTGCTAACATTTGTCAAGAGTAAATTATGACAATATTCTATTCATGGCAAAAAAAAAAGACAATGTATTGGAAAATAATCATTTAAAGTAAAACCCAATGAGGAATTGGAAGCAAAATTAACAAAACTTCAGAAGCCCCTATTGTTCTCATATGTAAACATTTAACTACCAGTGATATTTCTGTTTGTCAGCAGCTTCTGAGCTTGTTCTTACTCCAATAGCTGCCAGAAAGGGAAAAGGATACTTTAATGTGTTTTTATACAATTAACCCCTGTAGACTTTTGATGTTCAATGTGTACCCGGATTTAGAGAAATATAGCATTGTAGTATGTTTATGCCGAGATTCCTGTAACTATAGAAGTTTTTGTAGCTACTATTAGATTCTGCTTCTTGGATGACTACTCATCCTTTTAATTTTTGATTCTTCTGCATCAAGTTAACTTAAAGAAGAGTTTTCTTTGCATGGCAAGGGAAGGGGAAAAAAGAGCCAATTTGAAATACACCCAGAGAATTATGTACTTCTTAACAAGGTCTGCCTTCAGTGGCCTATTTTACCTGAGCCTACCATGTGGGGTTTTACCAGAGCCTAAAGGGAAAAGGAAATAGGTGATCTAGACTCTGCTAGCCTTCCTGTCTCATCTAAGGGTGGGAGAAGGGGACACAGAGAAGCATTTATGAAGACAAAAGCCCAAGACACTGACTCTCTAAAAGACTGAGACCTAATCTTAAAACTATCCAATACTTCCCCTCACCAACACTTTACTATCACATCAGTAGGGCTCCTGTATAATGACAGATGAACAGAGTTGAAAGAACTGCACATCTAAGACTTTATTCAAGAAGAAGGTCCTAGACGGGGGATTCAAAAACAAGGGCACCGGAGGAAATGTTGACCTCTGATACCTATAGTTATACCAAACAGTAAATGCCAAATAAATATACTTGGATGATTAAGTGTATGATTATAAACAAATGAATCTGTTGTATTACTCATTTAAAATAAATGTAGGAGTTATAAGGATTTGCATTTAAAAGATTAAATATTTTTCTGGCTTAGCATCACCTCCCCACCTCCCCAGTGCTTCTGAGTCCCAATCATGATAAAACTTAGATTTAACTGTTCATTCCATATTTAATTCTAAATGTCTATTATGTGCCAGAAACTGGTATTGCTGTAAACAACACAACAGCCCAAACTCTTCCCTGCATGAAGCTTTTACATTCTATCCCCCAAACAATAGACACATAATAAAACGTATAGTGTGTTAAATAGTAATAATTGCTATAAAATAAATCAGGGAAAATAATGAGTAGGTTGCGATTTCAAATAGAATGGTAAAGAAAATTATCATTGAAAAGATGATATGAAAGGACGGGTCTGAAATACAGATTTATGTTAATTAAAAAAGTAATTAACATAGGTGAAGCATTCATTCCTTCATTCAAAGAAAAAATTAGTGCCTAGGAAGTGTGAGCCCTGGGTACTATGAAGGAGCACAGAACTACCTAAGGCGGGAGAAAGCTATACCCTGGAAGGCTTACAATATATCAGGATATATATTAAATATAAATAATTAAACTTTTGTAATAGAGGTTTTAAAAGAGACACAAAATAATTTTTTAGGTATCTAAATGAAATAATTTGTATTAGTGAATATAAGGAAATCTAGACTTGGACTCCCTGATTAACTGTAAACTTGTGAAACTGGTATTAATGGTCCCATACTTTTATTATTTTTCAATATGGTAGTCTCAAGATATATCTTATTCCTTTTCTACTGAGCATTTGTGTCTTAAGTCTTTCATTTGTCTTTCTACTCACCTCTAATTTGTCAGTGAACCTTTAACTGACATTTGTTAAAGTTCACTAAATTTAGAAGATTCTCAAGGATTGGGAAGTGTCAGACATAATTTTGTGTTAAAAACAGTGGATCAGAAGGAAAGGCTCATCAATATGAATCCATTTAATGGAGAGTTTCGCATAAGTTCTGAATTGCATAAAAACCCTTGCAGAAAAAAAGTACTATTTGCATAAAGATAACCGTTGGAGAATTTATACTTCATTAACCTGTTGAATCTTGTAAAAGGTCAGAAGCAGAAATAATATTAAAAGCCATAAGAAAGAATTCAGTAGAGACAATATATTTAATTCCTAAATTATAAGATTACACACTTACATAAGTTCAGGCCTGAGGCAAAATATGTAAGAATAGATAATTGACTTAAAAATCAGAATTAAAATGCTATAAAACAATATTTCCACTATTATATTAATATATACATAATATATTATTATGCTTTTAAAGTCCAGTAGGATGATATTTAATAGAATGTGTTGAAATTTTCACCTTGCCATATTTTTCAGGTAAAAAATGTCTAAAGGTGATATAAAATATGAATAAATTTTTAAAGGTCTGATTTACATCTGGCACTTTCCCAATATAGACATTGTAAGAACTTTGTTCAACACTTAATATCTTTTCTAGATAACAAACTATTGAATATTTATGAATACCTGACTTCTTACAACTTCCAACTAATTATCCTGATTCTTTTGGTCTGGAAACAAATTTAATAGACATTTTTTCTTTATCTTATATTTTTAATTGTATTATTTTAATAATTAATTTATTTTTTATTTTTTATTATTTTAATTTTATTTTTAATTTATTAATATTGCAATAGAATTTTAAATTTCTATATCTTATAAATAGCTTAGAGTAATTTTTTAAACATATTTCTCCATTCTGTGACTTTTTCTTTATCCTTTTTACTAAAAGAGGTAAACCTAACAAAATCATGGACAAAAAAATTACTGAAAGGGGTTTTGTTTATAATACATGTTGTGTAGTGGAACATTGTTGTTGGACAGACAAAATTCCCTTCTTATTTTTGGAATAGCATCCTCTTGTTTTAAGGAATTGCTTCTCATCTCAAGCTCATGATATTGTCTGAGTGGTAGTGGCCATGATTTTACAAACTTCCTCTCTGTACCATCAGGATTGGCCTAGGCATTAGCCTCTGGCTCAGGCTTGGCAAATCATAGCACTTGACTACTACTGGCCATAAAGATTAATTCAGGAGTCAATCATTTGAATCAAATCATTTAAGTCTTCTCTGGGATATTATTTTTAAAATTTATTTTTAATTAACAAATTATAATTGTATATAATTATGGGATACAGTACAATGTTATGAGATACACACACACACACACACACACACACCCCTAAAAAATGGAATGATTAAATCAAGCTAATTAACATATCCATTCTCCTTCCCCAGCCTGCAGCCTCTGGTAAAGACCATTCTACTCTCTGTTTCTATGAGATTCAGTATATGTGAGATCGCACAGTGTTTGTCTTTTCTTGCCTGGTTTATTTAACTTATTACAGTGTTCTCCAGCTTCATCCATGTTGTCACAAATGACAGAATGGCCTTCTTTTCTAAGGCTGTATAGTATTCCATTGTGCATATATACCACTTTTTTTAATCTGTTGATGGACATGTAGGTTGAGTCTATATCTTGGCCATTGTTAATAATGCTGCAGTGCACATGGGAATTATGATATCTATTTGAGATACTGAATTTGTTTTCTTTGAATATATATCCACAAATAGGATTGTTAGATCAGATGGTAGTTCTAGTTTTTGTTTTTTTAAGAACCTCAATACAGTTTTCCATAATGGCAATACTAATTTATATGCCTACTAACAAAGTATGAGGGTTCTCTTTTCCTCATATCCTCACAAACAGTTATCTTTTGTCTTTTTTGATAATAACCATTCTGACAGGTGTGAGGTAATATTATATTTTTAACCTGAAGCTTCGCAGTAAGAATCCCTTTTCTATTTGTTATTAAAATTAAAGATGTGAACTCAAAGCTTCCTTGGCTCTATATTTTAAAAGAAACATCTATTTTGAGATTTCTTATTTGAGAGAAAAAGGCACACAGAGAAAAGTAGATAAATAGAGAAAGAGGTATCTGGTCTCTAATTCCAGTCAACTCTATGTATACCATTTTCCTTCCTTATTATATAAACCCTCATTATCTAACATAGTTCAAGTTGAATTTCTGACACTTGGAATGAAAACAGCTCTATAAAAGCCAAACAAAAATATAACATACTCACTCATACCCAGTAAAAATCTGATGTGATAGAAGGGGACATAGACATTTATAAATTATTCATAGTCCTCCTTTCCTTCTTGACACTTATCTCCCAAACGAGTACCACCTAAATTTTGTGAACAGTCGGAAGGATACTTCCCAAATGTAAGAAGATATATTACTCAACTACTGTAGTGCTGTGGCCAGTTTTATAAATGTTTACATGATGAGAATGGACATCATGGCTTGCTACAAAAGCTATTTCAAGTTTTGAAGAAGCAAGAGTTGGTAAGAAGAGGGAACTGATTAAGAGAATGAGACAGGTAGAAGGAAGGATAGTTGACCAGAGAAGAGTATGGCACTGAAAGAAAACAAAGATGAGGAAATGCTTCTTGTCCTGATGTGAGTACAAATAGCACCTAAAGGATGTGCTATTGGATTAATGATCTAGAAAAACAGGTGCCACAGCTTCAGAAGAATAGTCAGTTCTAAAACTGCTGGTTACAAGCTGTGCATATCCTCTCTTTGACTTTTCTTTATGAAATCATTTTATTTATTAATGTTAACATACTTATTTAATATGTTGTTTTGATCAACTGTTTGCCCCTACCTAGACAATATATCTTCTGTATATCACAATATGTTTCATCACTAAACAACTTTCTGATATTAGTGACCTGTCTAATTAATATTTCTAATGCCATGTTCCATATAACAGTTGGAAATAACTGTTATTGATACTCTGCTTGTCTCCTTTTCAATATTTTTTGTCAATGGTAATTTTCCAGACAGATATTGTTCTGATAAATCATAATTGTTTAATAGAATTACCAACAATAATGAGTTTTACATCATGAACTATGTCAAGGCTTATACCTTCTGCTCCACAGCCCTGGGGAGGAGGAAATGTTGATGTTAGCTACTAAAAACTAATTTAAAGTCAGATTTAAAAGGGTATTTGTAAGAATAGAAAGCAAACTTTTTGATTTACATTTGATTTGGAGGTTATTTGCAGTGATACTTAGCATGCAAAAATTACATTTTAAATCCTTCCTCCTCCCCATCAGATTTTTCTGAGTTATACTCATTAGTCTAACCAGTGCATTCGTTTTAAAATCACAAATAAATGCACTTCATTTGGTTCCCCATGCCTTAATTTTCTTTCTGTAATTAGAAATAAGAAAAAGGTGAGGACAGAAAAACAAAAAGCTGTGAATGTAAATATTTGAGACCTCGATGGTCTAGAAAATTATAAGCATTAGTTACACTAGAGAAGAAGGGTAAAATTCTAAAAGCAAAGAGAATATCTAAATAGCACAAATTTCATGAGATTTTTAGTTCAAACTTAAGATGTTAGTATGAGTAAAATGAAAAACATATTGAATATCATTTGTAGTGGAGACACAAAGTACCAAGTGGAAATTCTGGGACATATCAGAGCTGGTTTAGATGCTTGTTGGGACAGTGCTTAAGACTGGCTGATCTTCAGGATGGAGAGAGTAGGTGGAGACATTAAGAAGGGATCACACACAGGTAACAATAACTGGCCTTAGCCAACTCAAGAATATTCCTACTTCTCTCTCTCTCTCTCTCTCTCTCTCTCTCTCTCTCTCTCTCTCTCCCTCTCTCTCTCTCTCTCTCACACACACACACACACACACCAGTTTTCAAGTTATTGGGTTACATTCTAAACATAAGCTATATTCTGTTAAAGATATAGTAGGTCCTTTAAATAGTCATTAAAGATCTTAGGGCAGTAGTTCACCACAAGGTAAGCAGTAGCTTGAAGGAAGTAATAGGTTCCATTCAAGGCTCAAGGAATTATTTTTCCAGTAGCCTGCATACTTGTTTCAGTGGCCTGCACACTTACTTATATAAGCCTGCTTTCCCATCTGGCCTTCTGGTTGCTGCTTTTAACATTACTTTAAAGAAAATTGCCTGCCTGAAGATTTATGCAAGTTTGAATTACTTGTATGCTGGAAGTATAAACTTCCATGATATCTCTGAATGTCAAGAATAACTTTTATTTACAAGAAAATATTCACTTTCTATGGTGCCATTCTCATTTTGTTTTTGAAATTATTTATTTTCAGTTCCTAGTAGAATATATGACCTACTATGCCATAATTAAAGAACATATTGCATTTTTACTTTCTTATGTTAAGATTTAAATATATCTGTATCTGTCCATCTATCTAAGCATATAATGTATCATTTGCCTTGACATTGTTTCAGAGAAGGGTATGATTCATGTTTAGAAGTTGTAACCTGTCTTTTGTATACAAGCACATCCAGATCATTTAGTTAAATTAGATAATATGTTCTAAATCTGCACTGAATCTCATTTAACAACTAAATCATTCTAAAACTACATTCTCATGTCTCCATTTGATTGACTTGCTCTTCAGACTTCTAACTTGACTATTTTTAGTAGCTAATTTTTTCCAATCATGTGTTTGTGTTTATGATGTAGGGCATGGTAGAAATAAATTAAAATAAAAACTAAGCAAAAAAATAACATCAAGAATGTTTTTAATGTATATAGTTATTAACCAAAAGTGCTTTACTATTAACTACCTATCACAGGTTAGCAGTATAGGCTCTGGAGGTATAACTTGGGACCTGAGTATCATTACTTACCGAATTGATAACCTTATGCTGGTCATATATGCTGAGTTTTCCTCAGATTTAAAGGAGGAACAATATTATCTGTTAAAAGAATTATGTGACAATTTAATTATTACTTAATATGTGTTGTACCCATTCTCATATGCTTATTGTAATAGAAGTATAACCTGGAAAACTAAATAGCATGGTTAAATTGAGAATGGCACAGTTGTAGAATTCTGATAAATAACGGCACTGCAACATTTTTGGTGAATCTCATGATATTGTTCTAATCCTTTCCCCAAGAAAAACTAGCTTTATAAATGTTCCTAGGTGGTTTTATTTAATGAATACAAAATAAATATAAGATCATATAAATCTATGTTTTCTTAACACCAGTGATCTGTAATATTCCTGGAAAATGGTCTAGGCCACAGTATTCCTATCTTATCAGAAAATTGTATCTCTTTAAAGCAATGAGAAATTTTTACTAATAATTTTCCAATCAAATATGACAGAAGCTACTAATATGTTACCTTATTAGGTATACATTATTGTCATTGGTTTTTAATGTTCTCTTCAAGAGAGAATGAACTGTTCCATTTTAAACTGCTGTGTTTCTAGGGCTCAGAACATTGCTTATTATATTATATTATAGGTATATGTATACAAGTATTTGTTTTTGAATGAAGGATCACATATACTTCTAGTCTCTTCAGAAGATATAAGATAAAATAGTAAGACAATGATGGTTCTTAGTGCCCAAGTTATTATTATTCAAGACTCTCATGGTATAACTACTTCAGCTTGTCTCTTGGTGATTTCTAAAGTGTTCTTGGGCTTGTTTCATGTGATATCAAGAATAATATTCTCATGCTGTTCTACTCCAGCCTTCTGTTTTCTTGGCCATGTTGCTGTGTTCTCTGCAAGCATCACACATGATATCATTACTGCTTTGCTGGGCACAGCAGTTTTATTGATGACTGTCACTCTGGACTTGGGGCAATGGGACAATGTCTTTTCCTTTATTTTTCTGTCATTTTCTTTCTCATTCAATTAAGATATATTTTAGATGAACTAAATAAATTCTCTAAATATGGTTGTGGTAATTACCTTTTCCATAATTTCTAACAGCAAAGCAAACCTAACCTAACTTTTAATACTACTTGAATGAGCAATTAAGGATAATGCAAGGAAAGCCCCCAAACAGTGAGGTATATAATGCCGGGCCTACATCTAGGTCAGGGTTTCACACCTGTAGTATTGACATTTTGAGGTGGATTTTCTTTTAATAGGTGGCTGTCCTGTGCATTGTAGAATATTTAACAGCATATGTGGCGTCTATTCACTAGATACCTGTAGCACCCATCAAAGTCATGGCAATGAAAATGTCTCCAGACGTTGCCAAATGCCCCCTGGTGGCAAATTCTCTATGGTTGAAACCCACTCCCCTTGGGGAAATGGACCAGCTAACTTCTAACACCAGAAATACTCTAAACCTCCACACACCTAGGAATCCAGATGAAAACTCCCACAATGGATATTAGAGAGGTTCTTCCTTACACCTGTCTAAGGGCTACCACCTGGTATCTTCTTTGCTTCCATAGGAATGATCTTTTCCCATACAATCAGGGGTATCACTGTGCTCTTTAAAACCGTTCTCTTTGTCCCAGATTATGGTGAAGAAACACTCAGGGCTGCAGGTATCTCTGGCAGTAATTCTTTTCATTCAAGTTCTGGAGTCTCTGAAATAGTTGCTCAAAGTAAGAACATACAACTCAGTTAAACATGTAATAAAAGTATCCACTTAATTGGCATTACTAAACAGAGAAGTGCTCTGGTTGTTTCACAGAATTTAATCTGTCATGAAACATGGATATAACCTTAGTATGTATTAATTTAAATAATAGTTTCAACTTTTTATTTATTTTCCCCCTAATAACCAAAGGATTGACAACAAAAATAAAAATACAAGTCTTAGGCCTAGAAGGCAGAACGTATTTACACATTTTATGTGACGTTTTTCTACTTTCCTATAATGTTAAATTCTAGCCTCAAAAAGAATGCTACAGTACATAAAGTGGTAATTTTTAGCATTGTGATAAAGCTCCATTTATATAAAAGGCTTGCTAGGATCTTTCCAGAAAAACAACAATACAGATAAAAATCTCCTTTATTAGTATTTGTAGTGACAATGTCATGATAGAATTTATGTATATACTATTGGAAATTGGATTTATTTTAAAGTTTCAAATTTGAATTTCAAAACTTGGACTATTTGACTTATTTCTTCTACTCTTCTGGTCTTTCTACTATTAAATAGACTTTTTTATTTAAAAATATTTTCATGTAGTATCATATAAAAAATAAAATCCCTGAAATGTAATATCCTTTTTAAAGTTGTAATTCTAATAATTGTATATTGGATTTGTAAGAAGAATAACTAATGAAACCATTGAGATATATTTAGCCTTCTTAAAGTTTAATTTGTTTTCCCACCTGGGCACTTTAGGGAATTTAAAAGTATTTTGATATAATATTCCAGCGAGAAAAGTCATCACCAAACAGTCTGTTCTTTTTAGTGCTAATATTGTTCACGCATCAGCACCTGCTTCTTCGGAGATGGTAGCAGCTGTTTGAGTTGGAAAAAGGAATGAAACCTTGATAGTTTCACACTCAGTACTACTGTATAATGAGCTAAGTCAGCTTCTGAAAATTCAACTTATATTTTAGAGGAAAGTGAGACATTGCTTGCAGAAACTTTGGTGATTTGTTAAAAACAAAACAAAACAATAGTTCTCAAAAATATGAATACAAGTTTTCAAAAATATATGTTGAATGGACAAATTATATGAAATCTATTTAATTTGATTATAATTTACAAATTATTTTTGTATCAAAGAGATAAGAAACCTTGTCAGTTACAATACACCTTAAATTTAGATAAGTCTATACTATGTACAGTTTGTATGTTTATTTGTTTTTATCCAAAAGCTAAATTTATTCAAATATACAAAATGTAAACCCTAAAGTATTCTTTCATCCATAAGATTTGTGCTTTTATTCATCCATGTCTTTCTTACATCTCATTTAAATATGAATAATCCTGTTCTCCAAAAGTTCTTGGAAAATAACCAGAGCCACAAATAAATTATGTTCAAATAAAATGTGTGGTATCAGACACAAAGAAAATTGGAATTTAGAATTCCTAAGCAGAGCTTTGTATTCATCCATATTCTTTAGATTCATGGAAACCAAATTATTTAATTTATGGAGAATGAATATGTGACACTGCTTACAATACTTAAAGTTAGCCAGTAATTGTCCTCTTTTCTTAGGTCATGTAATACTTTATACTTGGAGTTGTCCTTGAAGACCACGGGGAGGTTTTGTGTTGTACAGAATTCAGTGACCCATTTACTTACAAATGTGAACCCAATATTGCACCTGTGCTCTGTGGTGCCTGTTTTTACCTCTGAGTGATATTCAAGGTGTTGTGTTTAATCAACCAAGACCTATATGGTTTGGCCTATCATTTTCTTAGAGATAAGAGTTTCTTCTCACTTATGAAGGATAGAGGTTACAGAAAAGCAAGGAGATTATTGGGAAGACTCTCCCCACTCTTAAATACTGATTCTCTGGCAGAAATAAAAGTTTATAGCTGAGACTATAATTTTAAAACCAAAATATAGATTTTAAAGCCAAAGTATGAAAATCAGGATGGCAATAGACATCTACAAGCTCAGAAAAAAATGCTCATGCCTAAACTTCAGTAGACATCAGAGATCTATTTTACTAATCACAGTATTGAGGCAAAGCACTCACCACCCGCAGACTCAGCATATGTATTGTTCAGCCTCGCAAGGCTCTTACACCTGTGTTTGATTTCATTTCAAGTTCAGTTTAACATAGTGAATTAAATCCTCTTAGATTTCATCTTTATCAGCTGGATTTTTAGACAGTTTATGACACAAAGTATTTATGATGTAAAAACTCAGTGATATCACCATATCCATTATGGACATTATGTTTTTAAAGTCAACCAAAGTAATGGCCTTGGGACTCTTGATCAACAAATGTACACTATAGATCATATATTTTATTATTCATTTTCATATCATAACTCAGTTTATTGTATGAATGGTCCTTTAATCTGGAATATGGTGACCTAGAAA
The DNA here is from genome assembly GCF_040939455.1 of Microcebus murinus. Taxonomy (NCBI): domain Eukaryota; kingdom Metazoa; phylum Chordata; class Mammalia; order Primates; family Cheirogaleidae; genus Microcebus; species Microcebus murinus. The sequence continues at coordinate 56,860,592 of NC_134105.1, read as the reverse complement.
AGGGGCTTTATTTTCATGTCTGTATAGATAGCTCTATTCCAGTTCTATCCAATTTAAAACTGCATCCAGAAGTTTAGAAGCAATACATCTTGCAGGGACATAGGATAAGGAAAGTAGGAACAGAAGATGGCAGGGATCATTGAGTAAGCTGTACATAAACTGGTGGGGTGGGTGGGGCTACTATGTCACATGAAAGATATAAGGCTTACTGAGGCACTAATCCCTTTACCTGCATCAGTAGCAAAGTGGGCCCTGCTGCCTGATGGGCCCACCCATGTGGTACCTGGGCAAGAGCTGCTCTAGCACTTGAGAGCTACACTGAAGGGAACAGTTTCTACAGAACATCCCCTTTCCTGCACCACAACATCTAAATGACTTTACATTCTGCCAATATTATAGAATATTATATTCATAGAATATATTTTCAGGATGTCTTTCAACCCAGACCCTGCACTTCAAACACTTTAGGTGCCCCTCTTTCATGGATGACAGCATATCCACTCTCTCAGGTGGCAAAGAGTGCCTGGTCCTTGTGTACAGGTTCTCAAATGTGCTACTGGAGGGAAATTTCAAAATTACTGATTGTTACCATGGCTAATCTCAGCATGCTCTTTCCCCCGTAGACCTACATCGTGACTTTGAGGATCTCTTTGCTCTGTCATCCTGTACTTCCATGGATCAGATGGTGAAAATGGGAGAGATTTGCTGAAGCAAATAATTTCTGATGTTTATCTGACAATAGTTACTTTCTGTCCTAGTAGACAGGGTCTCCTGTGTAGCTTTGTTCTTAAATGTGTGGCAGTGATAACTTTGTCTTCTTGTTCTTGGCTTGCACAAGGAAGGGGAAAGTCTTCAAAGGGAATCAAATAGCATGTATGTCAGTATTAATGAATGGTAGCCCTCATGTGATGAAATGTACTGACTTGGATTCATAACAAGCAGCAACTGTTGTCAGGGCCCTACTACGTTCCCTTTGTCTTTATTGCCAGATGACCTGCTCACATCAGATAGTATGTCTAACTTAGCATGGCTCAAGCTTAATGAATAACTTCTTCATATTAAAACAGTTCTTTTATAATCATTCACCAGCTGTATGTGCAAAGAGAGCCTTACAAAGGGCACCATAGTTAAATTCCCAGTCTTACATACATATCTGTCTATAAGAAGTATTTGTGAGAGTCACAATGTGCAGAATCTGGAACCCACTGTCATAAAAGTAAGTGATCAAAATGCTGAAATTAGTGATTGAATTAAAATTACATTAAATATCCTTTATCATAATGTTTATCACTAATGTATGAAGGAAAATACCTTTATATTTTGGAAGTGAGTGTGAGGCATTTCTGTACATCTCCAATGCAGTATAAAAACAAACAAATATACAAGTTTTGTTTTATTTAGAATAGAACAAGTAATCTGAAAGATAGACAATTTTATATTAATGGAGGTATAGATAATTTCTTTATCATAAAATTTATAAAAAAGACAAGACAATAATACAAAACTAAAATTTTACATTCATAATAGAAAAGGAAAACATTTGTCATCCTATTCACTTATTTGTATGAAACTGTATCCTCTTCCATGTGTCCTAGTTTTATTAATTCTGCTAACTGGTTTATATTGGGTAGAAATTATGGAATGAAAACAGAATCATCGCAGAAGCACTGTAGTTCCTTGCTCATAATATAACATATAAAGTATAAAAGTTCAAAAAGGTATAGTCAGAATACATTACATCTGTGAAAGTTTCTAAAATATTTCACTCCTGTACTATTGCATACATTTATAATATAATGCCATTCCTACAAGAAGAGTCTTGTTAACTTCTTATAGGAGGTTGCAGGTCTTTTCCAAGTTTTAGGACTCAGATAACTTTCTTTTTTTTTTTTTTTTTACCCAGCTCTTCACAACTGTAGCAGATAACTTTCTTATATATCAAACTCTTTCATAAGCACAATTATCCTTATACCTAAACCTGCTAAGCATTCTCCAAAGGCTTTTGGTTTCTTTTTGCTTTACTTGAATTTGCTTACTTTGGCTTGGCTTGATTTGGTTATGTTGGTTTGAGTTGAGGAGGATGTGAAAATGACTCAGCACTAATAAAATACCTATTGCTTAAACTTATAAGATCCATATATGCAAGGACTGTGTTGATGACACCTAGCACTTCAGGCTTGGCACAAAGCAGGTATTTGAAATATATTTATAAATGAATGGTTAGTTCCTGAAGTTTCTGTTTCTCCATTAAAATTTGTTTGGGGATGGGGAGGACATGAGAGCTTTTTAGTTATGTAAAAAGAATATCAAAATGATTAACAATAGTCAAAAGATCTGAAATGTGAAATGGAGAGGTATTTAATGCACACTTCAACTACTTTCCAGTATTGTTGAAGGTCACTCTATTTCTTGGATAAATCAAATGTGACACTTTATTTAGACTTGTTTCCTCACTTTTCTTCCATTTTCCTTGTCAGTTTAATGTCTGATGTTTGATATTAATAGCTACCCACTATTGAACATTTTCTATGTTAGATACCAATGTTACATTACCTTTATTAACACATTGTGTCTATGAAGTATTGGACATTATCCCTATTTTGCAGATGAGGAAACTGAGGCTTAGATTAGATAAGGAATTTCCTCAAGGTCCGTGCTCTTAAATTCAACACATCATTCTGCCTAGAAAGAACTTTAAAACCTAAATTGGCTTTATAAATATTGGAATAGATTAAATTTGGTTTAGCAAACATATTAAAATATTTTATATAATATGACAATGAATATATTTTATTTTCAATTAATAATCTAAATGAAGACACCCAAATCTCTTCTGAACCACAATGTAGTTAATGTATCAATTTTGAAAAAATCAAGTCATGATGAAATGACTAGCTAATAAAGAGATACCATCCTTACCAAAATGTTAATTATTTCAAAATGGAAACCTGATTATTCTTAGGATAATTGACTAAGCCACATGTGATTTGGCTACTCAGGACATTTCTTTCCTTAAATTTTGATTTCTAAATATTATGAAACTATCAACTTTCTCTGAAGTTGATAGTTAATTTTTCAGTGTCCTTTAACTGGTAACATTTGAAGTGAGCATTTTTAGTACTAAGGAGAGATGTTGTTGGAATCGCTAATGGTATTTAGTATAAGGATCATAGTCGTTTAAGCAATGATGAAAAGGTTAGCACAATTAGAAAGTACTCATGGCATAATTGAGATGTATGAATTTCTGGCACATCATGAAACTCTTTTAAATGGTTGCAGAAAAATAGAATTATAATTATTAAAATACAAACTAATTTTAAATCACAAAGTTAACTTAATGATTGCTACTTTCTACCATGTATTTATTTTTCCTAGGGGGCAGAAATTTTCAGTTAACCTATGATATACATGATTGTGTAGATTATGACATACTTATTATATTCAAATAATAAAGTTACTCATAGTCATTCCTCTAACAATAGTTTCATCTTTCATCTCCTGTTCAAACATGGCTTGCTGACATTCATCCTGAAGGATAATTTATTAATGTATTAATGTAACCAGTGACCTGTGAACATCTAGTAACTGCCAAAGCAGCAGGGCTCAGATTTGCCCTGTGAGTCATGTGTAAAAAATATTAACCTAAAAGTGTGTATGGTTTTAGGATGTGATGCTAAGATGGCATTATAAAGTGCTATAGGCATTTTGAATATGCATGTTCATATTCTAAGTTAAGTAAAATGTTTCAAGAAGTGCACAATCTCCAACACTTTGTTGATGTTTCAACCATCTCAAAAATATTTCAGATTTGGTGAATTTCTACTTGAGTTGGGTATTCCTGGAAACTTTACCATTAGAAAGACATTTGTTAAGCTTTTGCTTTAGAAATTTACATAGCTCTTTGTGACTTGAAGGAAACTGAGAGCTTTCTGAGTTTCACTGACAATAGAAATGAATTTTGGAAGAGGCTCTGGCTCAGCAGCAATTAGCCAATCAAGGACCAGCAGCCAGAAGAATATAAACTAGAAAGGAAAATTTTTGATGTCCTGATTTGAGGGGCTCATTTCAATTTTATTGAAAGAAATTCATGACTTCTCAGGCATCTCACTTAGTCCCTTAAAATGTTCACTTTTGTGCCTTAAATGTCTCTCCCTTTATAGCATCACAACCATTGGCATATCCACATGTTCGCCTCTTGCCAGAATTAAAAACAACCAAATATACAAACCAATCTTCTCTGAGCCCAAATCTATCCCAGCTACTATATTACCTCTCCCCACATATCTATAAAGAGATGTTCACATTTGCTATATCTACTCATTCAACTCCCATTCGTCAATTGTTTACAAGATAACATTCACTTTTACCACTACTCAGAAACTTATTTCACCAAGATTACCATCTGCTTTCTACTATACAAATCAATGGGTAATTTTCAGTATTTAGATTATTTGTCTTCTAAGAAGAATTTCACACTACAAGCACACCTTCCTTCTTGGAACTCCTTTATGCTTGTTTCCATGTTACCATCCTCTAGTAGTTGTATTTCACTCTTCTGCATTCCTCTTCTTAATCTACTTCAATATTTTTTCTCACCTCTCTGTTTAAAGCTGTTTTTTGATAAAAGCCATTCTCACTGGAGTTAAGTGATGTTTCATTGTGGTTTTGATTTGCATTTCCATGATAAAGATTGGATTAATAAAATGTGACACACACACACACACACACACACACACACACACACACACACACACTGAGGAGTACTACTCAGACATAAAAAGCAATGTTGAACTAATACCTCTTGTATTATCCTGGATGGAGCTGGAGCCCATTCTTTAAAGTATCACAAGAATGGAAAAACAAATACCACATATACTCACCTTTAAATTGGAACTTAGTGATCAACATTTAGGTGCACATACGGAAATATCTTTCACTGGGTGTCTGGCAGGTAGGAGGGGAGGAGAGGAAGGGTAAATTCATACCTAATGGGTGCAGTATGCACTTTCTGGGAGATGGGCATGCTTGTAGCTCTGACTTGGGCAGTGCAAAGACAATATATGTAACCAAAGTGTCTGTACCCCTGTAATCTTCTGAAATTTAAGGAAAGCTATTAAATATTTTTCATACGTTTGGTTTTTTGATCCAGTTCTCTTCTCACTCTAAATGTTTCTATGAATAACATCATTTATATGAGTGGCTTCAATCATTGTTTATACACTAATTATAGATGGATAGATAGATGATAGATAAATAGATGTCATCTAACTCTATCATATATCATCTATCATCTTCACTCATCCCAATTATGATCTTCGATTCTGTATATTTAACTTCTTTTTTGAAATCCTCTTCAGAATCTAAAAAATCAACTTGTGTATATAATATCTAAGTTTAAAACAAAATTTCCCCAACTTTTATTTTTAATATGGGTCATTTCTTTAGATCAGTTTTATGCTTAAGTCCTAGTATGTGGTAATTTTTTAATTGTTTCATATAAGCTTGAATAGGATGTGTAATCTTCATCAATTGTATGCAATGTTCCATATACATCCATTAAATTTATGCTATTATGTTCTTTAAAAAATTCTATATCTTTATTTTTTCAACATGGCATTCATATTGAGAGAAACACATGGAAATCTACTATTTTGATATTACTTTATCAGTTTTCTTCCTGTTCAAACAATTTTGTATATAAAATTTTGGCTATTTATTAGGCATATATATGCATCTTTGGGATTACTATATCTTCTGAATGCATTGAACCTTTCATTTTTATATAAAGACACTCTTAGGATATAGTAATATTCATAATTTTTAATAATTTGATTGATTTTTATTGTTTTGAAGAAATCAACTCTTTTCCTAATGTCATAGAAATATTTTCTATATTGTCAGAGATAATGGCTATTTTGTATATTTGCTTTTTAAATTATTATACCTATCATTTATTTCTCATCTTACTGCATTAACTGAGATTTTCAGTATACTTCATATAGTAATAATGATAGCAAATGTCCTCTCTTAAAATGTTTATCGTTAACTCTAAAGTGTTTTTAATATCTTACCATCAAGTATCATGTATATGTATATATCTGTGTCAGGAGGTATGTGTACATAGCTTTGTATACCGTTGTATTATTCCTTGTTTATCTGTCCAACAACCTAAATTTATTGAGGTATAAATTCCTTAATTGGAAATATACTTTTTAAGAAAAAATACCATTATATTACCATTGCTTAGTATAATGCCTAACACATGGTACATAATAAATATTTATTAAATTAAAAATGAGTAAGTGAATAAATATGTATTGTCAAGAGCAACCACTTTTGTTATAAACTGACAGCCATGACTATTTTTCTCTCTTCATCCCCCTTAATATCAGCAAGCCACTTGGCCTCACTGCTGGTACCCCCTTCTCTTTTTTGGAGATGCCACGCCATCTCCCTGCTCTCTCCCTCTTCCCCTCTCTCTTTCACTCTCTCATTCTCTCTATCCTTCTGAGAAGATAAAAGTAAACATTTTACTTTAAAAATAAATAAATAAATAAAAATTTTAAAAAAGAATAAATAATGAGAGAACTATTGTGCAAACCTTTTGTTATTTATTTTTTGGGTATTTTACTTGTTTTTATTATGATAAATTCTTTCTCTTGGTGTGTTAAAATTAATAGTCTATGAGGGAGATGTTTCTCTGATTGGCTGGTTTTTGTTATTTTCCTTTTCTTTTTTTCATATTTCCATTTATTTATTTTTTATAATACTTGCTAAAGAGTCAGAGGAGTCATTGATGGAACGAGAAATAAATCAAGAAACCAAAAGGCAGGTGAGTCAGTAAGCTGGTGATTATGTAAGCTTTGTGTTATTATTATGTTTTTGTTTGTCAGGTTGTATAATGACATTGCAAAAAATTGGTGAATAAAATTACCATTTTGACTTTGTAAAATTGTCAGAATCTCTTATTATAGTATAGACTATACTGCAAATGTGCGTATTTGAAGAATCTAAAACTCACCAGCAAACCTTCGCTGGTAAAACTTTCTGGCCAGTGTGGCTGTGCAAGTCCAGGCTTTTCCATAAACTCTAATCAAACATACTATAGGTCATTCATTTTGCAAAGTCACTGCTAGCAAAATACCACCAAAAATAGCACTCTCTAAAATTTAAAATTTTAAGTAGAGATACTGTATTTTGGTGTTTTGTCTTTGATACTTGCTAATGTCCCAGGTAAACTCATTAGTTTTGTTGTGTTTACCAACCATCATATGATCATCAGAAATATCTTCTTCATATTTCTTTCAGATCATTTTTGCACTGGTTATATTTACTCATTGTAGAAGAAAAAAAAATCCTATAATAGCCCCTTAAACTTCATACCTTTAACAGGAACTTTCAACCAGATTTCTGCTTGTATTATGTATTTTTCTTTACAAGAAATGATAAATGGCTCTTCTTTCCAAGTCAATGTGTGTCAATTACAAATTCATAGTAACTTTGTAGCTTGAAAGGCTTGTGCTTTATGACAGGTGTCCGGATTGGTGGTGATTCAAATTAATACTAAAGAATAATAAATGAATGGCAGAGAAAGTCTGCAAAATCTTCTCTAAGACACTGAGCTTTGGAAATTTAATGCCTATAAAAATGAATTGCTACTAAGCAAATTATAAGGGGATTCAGAGCATTGATATGTGAAGAAAACAACACAAAAATATGTGTGACAGGTTTTGAATGTAAGTTTGTTATTCAAGTTATAAACTAGTCTTATAGTTATTATATAAGGATATTAGTACTGTATGGATTTAAAATATCCACTTTGTAGATTAAGTAAATTGATTTCTGTTTCATTATTCTTTAAGAAGTGTATATGTTAATGCACACTATTTCTTAATGTCTGTTTTAAATTCCATATATAATCGCATATGACATGGAATTCCTGAAGATTTTAAGAACTTTCTGTTCTTAAAATTTGCCCTAGAAAATTTCAAAAATCATTTGTGAAATGTACTTTCAATGATTATTATGTTTCATCAACTCATATACATCTAAAATAAAGATTTAATTACATAAATATGACATAAGCATCATATATACAAACACAAACACGCACATGTATGTACATTATTCTATTTCCTTATAGTAAAAAGATTGACTAAGTAAGCCACGACTAAAATACATTAATTAGAAGTGTAGGTCAATGAAGAGAATATAAGTCATGATTTGACAGCAATTGTACATCATGATATAGTAAGAAATGCAACTTTTCCTAAAATTCCACCATAGAGTCTACTTACATTTGTGGTATCTGAATTGTGTGATTGCCTACAATGGCATTTGCTATGTGTACTTATGCTACCTACTCAAAGTGTTAAAACATCAAATTAAACCAGCTTTATAGATATAGTAGAAGTTGAGTGTCCCTTATCCAAAATACTTGAGATCAAAAGTGTTTCAGATTTCATTTTTTTTCAGATTTTGGAATATTTGCATATATACAATGAGATATATTAGGAATGAGACTCAAGTCTAAACATGAAATTCATTTCTGTTTCATATACACATTACACATATAGCCTGAAGGTAATTGCTTACGATATTCATGATAATTTTCTGCATGAAACAAAGTTTGTGCACATTGAACTAACAGCAAGCAAAGGTGTCACTATCTCAGGCACCCATGTGGACAGTCTGTAGTTTGATATCACCATCATTCCTGACTCTGAATTTATGTGCTTCTTATAAGCAATCATATTTTGAATTTATTCACTCATAAGTACTTCACAGTGAAAAATATGATGTACCATTAATACAGTGAAAAAATAATGTGTTCAGGTTAAATAAGCAGCATAGTAGCCTTGCCAGAATACCTGTATCAGCTGTTAAACAAAAGCAACAACAAACAGTAGACTTTCAGTCTCTACCTACAGTGTTGTTTTGTGATTAAAAGATCGCTGTACACTTGTGGTGTAATGTCAGCACTCGGAAAGTTTTGGATTTTGGAGCATTTCATATTTTGGATTTTTGGATTTGGGATGCTCAACCTATGTTTCTATTAACACAGTGAAAGAAGGTGCTTCTGCCCATTAAAATACAGTTTTGTGAAGACATCCCACCTCCGCCCTCACCACAACCAATAGGAAAGAGGATGGGAATCACACAGTATGAAAAAAGAACAGAAACTGGGAGAATTCTACTCAGTTATGTATTTGAACTTTCAAAGAGAAACTAAAGTATGTAATTCAAGTCCAGAATAATAATACAAATCACAGCAGATGGAGTTCTTCCATCTGGATGGAGTTAGTAAAAAGAAGCCCTAATTGGAGTGGCAATCACCAAGGAAAAATTATTTTTAAAAAGAAATAGAATGACATTTTAGCAGTATTGCTTTATGGTGATTCTGAGTGAGGAAAATAAGATTAATTCAAATAATGAAGGTAGAGATAAAAATTGGAGTGGAATGACACAGAAAAATACAGAGTCAAAATAATTATCCTAGGATATCAACTGTCTCATAAGATGTGTCTTATACCATCAAATGCTCACTTAACTATGGAGAGGCAAAAAAGCAATTTCTACCCCCCTAGCACAACCAAACTTAACACCGAAACACTCCACTTCATCAAGCAGGCAAAAAACATCATAGAAGACCATGATGCATGTACACTCTCCTGTCAACATGAAGTTTGCACATGACTGCTTCAGTGCCCTGAACAAAACTCTGTTTCACACCACCTTGCTAACTCTATTTTTTGCTATCACTTTTAGTGTTCGCAAGTAGCAAAAATGCTGTTCAACAACCCAATCCACTTGAAGTGAACTCTAAATGATTAATGTACTTGGAATAAAAATAAAACTACATGGTCATACTTTAATAAAGTCAGAAGAACACAATATAAATTTTCTGTAGTTGACTCTTAGGATGTATTTTTTGAGCATGTCTTTCTGCTTACTATTCAGACACTTGAGGTATGTTAGAATTATCTTATCCTACATATTTAAATAGGTTCTTAGGATAAATTTTCTCACAGGCAGTTTTTTCACCCCTTTCTTTGAGGGCCGCATAGATATTTTTTACCTCTCTCTTTATAAAAAGTCAGATTCATAATTGTTAAGGAAATGCTTCAAATGTCTTCCAAATAATTATTTGTTAAATCAGACAACTGCATGAGTCTGGCATGGTTTTAATGAGAGTTCATTTTGTAGGTACCTAGGTAATGTATACAGATTGCAGGACAATACAACCCTGGGGGCTGAGTTGCATATCTGTATTTGACAGAAAGACCAAGATCAAGTCTTCTCTTCTAATTTTCTAAGGCAGAAGATATTACAAGGAAATCAGAGAAAAACATATATATTGATTCTGAGGTGTGTGGGAGAACAGTCAGGAAAGCAGAAAGTTATTTCTAAAGAAAACAGATTTCTCCCTTCAGAAGTGTATGGGTTCAACTGGCCCTTGTTCTACCCTGTGCTTTCTTCTTGTTTCTAAAATTTGGACACTCAACAAAGGGGTGAGAAGTTGTCTTTGAGAAAAGTGTCCAAATCTATGCACTTGATTATAAATAGTAAGCTATTAATGAACACCAACTGGAGTGAAACTCTAAAAAAATCTGTTTTGCTTCTTTTAGATGTGAAATATGTGGCTTTTTGGTTATGAGTGTATGCTCCATGCACATATTAATTCAGTGCTCTGAATTTCCAATTTATGTCTCATAGCAATTACAGTTTATGTGCATACATATGGTTTGTTGCTTATCTGTTTTTAACAGTTTCTTAAAGTTGTGTGATTATATCTTCTTTACATTAGTAGGAAATATCTCAAATGTAAATAGCATTGAAAAATGTAAGATCATATTAAATGATTATAGTTTTTTTTTCACTCACTATTTTATCCCCATATATATCCTCATAACCTAGTACATGCATGCCTGGATATTCAATAAATATCTGATTAAAAATGAATGAGTGAATGAATGAAATATAGGTTGGTGTGCTTGCAAGACCTCTGTCTTTTAAGTAATGTAGAGTGAGCATGAAGATAATGTATGTTTCTGGGACGTTCTACTCAGAATTGGTTATGTGCTTGTTTTCCAGAATCCTATTCACTTAAGCAGTATTTCTTCTTTGTTTTTAATCCTATTCCAAAGCACCTGAGGGATATAATACTATCTCCATCAATAATAGAATAGATGCAAAAGGGATAAGGACATTGACAAAGTCCAGGTCATTCTGACAAGTCCCTCCTCAGTTGAAAAGCAGTGAATGCATTTAAAATAATTCCCTTTACTGTCAGTACATTTTCTTGGAATAAAGACATAGTAAGTTCAATTTACAGTGTAATGAGATACTAAAAAATTATCTATATTCCATAAAATGTATACATATAACAACATTTTTCTATTTGTTTTCATAATTATTTAAAATATATTCACTACTGTCTGTAATTGTCTGCTTTGGAGGATATTCTCTTATGTGAATCAAAAAAAGTGGATATTTAAGCATGAGATACACAACCTGCAAAAAAGTTAATCAGGAAAATATTAGATTACTATAATTTTTGAAAATTACACAAATTTAAAAATCAAAAATTATTTTATTAGTATTTTCTATTGAATTTATAGAATCTTATAATGTTTAGCCACATTGACTCCTTACTTCCCACTTACAATGTTTTATCCAGTATGAAGGGACATCAATTTATGTATCCATGTCCTCTCCTCTTTTTTCTCACTCATCTTCCCTTAGCGGCAGTCAGCATGACTATCTTTTTTTTTTTCTTTAATTTTAAACTTTTTATTGTTTTTATTTTAAAATGTTACAGGGGCAGAAACATTTAGGTTATACATATTGCCTTTGCACCACCCTCCTGAGTCAGAGCTGCAAGCATGCCCATCCCAGACAGTGTGCCCTGCACCCATTAGGTGTGAATATATCCATCCCCTCTTCCCCACCACTTGCCTGACACCTGATGAATGTTACTTCCATATGTGCACATAAATGTTGATCAGTTAGTACCAATTACATAGTGAATACATGTGGTGCTTGTTTCTCTTTTCTTGTGATACTTCACATTAAAGAATGGGCTCCCCATTCACCACTGTTTTTTTTTGTGCTTGAGTAATACTCTGTGGTATACATATACCACATTTTATTAATCCACTCAGGTATTGATGGGCACTTGGGTTTTTTCCGCATCTTTGCAATTATGAATTGTGCTTCTATAAACATTCAAGTGCAAATGTCTTTATTTTAGAGTGACTTTTTTCCTTTGGGTAGATACTCAGTAGTGGGATTGCTGGGTCAAATGGTAGTTCTACTTTTAGATCTTTGCGGTTTCTCCATATTACTTTCCATAGAGTTTGTATTAGTTTGCAGTCCCACCAGCAGTGTGTGAATGTTCCTATCTCTCTGCATCCATTGCCAACATTTGTTGTTTGGGGACTTTTGATAAAAGCCATTCTCACTGGAGTTAAGTGATATCTGATTGTGATTTTGATTTCAATCTTCCTGATGATTGGATAATTTATTTGAGGGAATAAGTGAGGAAAATTTCCCTTACCTTGCTAGAAATCTAGATATCCAGGTACAAACATGACTATCTTGATTGGCAAATGTGAAAGGGGTATTTAGGAGTGACTGGCTCAGATTCCCCAGGGGAAATCTGGTTGTATTCATTCAACGTATTCTGGGGTTCAGATTTAGTAAACATAATTCCTGGCATATGTAAGTGAGAACCTCTATAATCAGCTTTAGAAATATTTTTCTTTGTCTTATTTTTCAAGTAGTTTAGTACTGAAGCAAGAAAAAGAGAGAGTAATCATTGGGCCCCTCAGCCTCCAACAAAATTTTTTTCTGCCAAAACTTAGAAGTTACTTTTCTTTGAAATAGAGAAAGAAGGAAGATTTTATTTTCAATTTTTAATCATAACACTATTGTTCAGAAATCTTAGCACATTGACTTCAATGAAATATCTACAGATTTTCATCAAACTTTTATAAAAATTTCTCCTTTGGTTTCAAGGAAAAATAAACACACACACATAAACATGGTATATGTGGTGTCTGTGTGAGTGTTTGTGTATATGTGTATGTGTGTGTGTATGTGTCATCTAGCTGTCTGAATTCTCATCGGTGGGGTAATCAATGAGAAATGGGAAAGGTATATTGAAATAGTATAGTTTAATGAAGTTTACCTTTCTATGACTTCCAGGTTTTCACCTCACCAAACCATATTCTTTTATTATAAATAGTTAATGCATGGCAACATATTTTCTCATTGTGTTATTGTCTAGGTGAGCTAATAAAAAGCCTTACAAAACATATTAAAATGCTGAAAGAATGTTTTTCTGTGTTCCAGGCCCATCCTAGGACTTCAATATGTATTACTGAATTAATGCATGAATAAACTATAAACTAAACACACTTTATTTTTTTTATTTTTATTTTTTTATTTTGGCATATTATGGGGGTACAGATTTTAAGGTTTCAATAAATGCCCATTTCCCCCCCTCCTCCCAAAAGTCTGAGTCTCCATCATGACCATCCCCCAGATGGTGCACATCTCACTCATTATGTATGTATATACCCGCCCCCCCTCCCCCCTCCCACCTGCCCAATACCCTATTACTGTAGTACCTATGTAAACACACTTTTTAAACTGAGACTTTTATAGACACTTAGAAGTGGGATTAAAATAAATTTATCTCATTAACAATTTGAAAAGCTTAAAAGTAAGGACACTAAAATTTGTTGTAGCTGATTCTTTTGCATTTTCATTTTGTCCCAAGATTATCAAATAATATGTTTTATTTATTTTAGTGTTTTTATATTACTGAATTTAAGTGTGAGGGCAGTTCAGTTAAGCAAAATTGACATGTCACTAAAAGATTTCAAAAAACTTAAAGAATTTAATAGGGTTCACAGTAGTTTTGATACATAATTATCTTTATATTTTTCTGTTATTTTAATTCATTTCAATTGTATAAAGTTTATCACTTGCCACTTGAAGATCAATAGCTCCACAAGTGGATCTTTATACTTTGAGGCTTTTAGAAATGTTACCTTATTTTTATTTAGTTTAAATAAGTATTTATTTGGCCAAATGTAAATCTTGCATCGTATTAATTTAATCCTCACTGCACTCTTATAAAATAGGCATTTTTGTAATCCTCATTATACACAAGAGCAGTGGAGGCACACAGGTTAATAAGTTCATGCACATTACACAACAATTAGTGTTGGAGCTGCAATATGAATCCAAGCAGTGTGGCTCTGGAGTCTGTGATCTTAGCAAATTGGAATATTACCTCTCTGAAAAGCCTTTTGTAACCATGTGATCATGATCATGAGAGAGTAATGATTCCCATGATTATACTTCCTAGTCTATTTGTATTACTTCTTGCCATTCTCTGATAGATAAGGAGGAAGTATTTGTTTCCAATAACGAGAGGTATTAGAATGTTTCAGCTTTCATGTTCTTCAGATTGTATTTGCACATGTGTTTTTTTACTGTGTCATTTACCAAGTATTTAATAACTCCCATGTGTCAGTCTTTGTTCTATGTATTGAACACAAGAAGGCTTGCCTGAGTTTGAATACGTTAAGAGCTAAGGTGTAAAGAGATAATTAAGTTTTTATTTATTATTGAAGATAAACAAAAATTTAGAACAAAACAATGTCATATATGCAGTTTCATTCCATATGATACAGGGATAATTAAATTAGCAAAGTGAGTATCACGTCGTGAACTTCTTTCCAACTTGTCTATCATTCATTAAACAAATATTTAGTAGCACCTATTTTCCTGTACTGTGCCCATGTGGACATAAAGCAATAAAGCAACCGTTGAAAGATAGACATAGCCCTTGCCTCCCCTGCGTCTGATCCCACCGGCCATCTCTATCACCTGTCACACTCTCATCCTCTGTTCTCCAGGGATCCTTGTGACATCCCTTAGATACTACTGTTGCATGTGTCTCAACACACACACACACACACACACACACACACACACACACACACACACACACACACTACAAGAGAGCCTACGCATCCCATTATGATATGGCAAAATTTACGTTCCACAGCAAATATATAATCAGAATGATGCAATTAATTTGAATGCACTAGTCAGAAACAATCTAATAGAGGACCTTAGAACCTCTATTTCTTTCTAGGGATCATGCATTTTAACAAAAGGAATATGGGTTCATGTAAGGATAACTGGACTCAGAACAACAACAAAAAAAGTCCTGATTTAGTATTTGAATCACTGATGTTAGAATCTGATGAGGTTGTATATGTAAAATAGTCTGGAAGATGATTGTTATTCCCAACTTGGTGCTTTTGCTTAACTGCGACAAAATATATGAAAGTATGTTTATATTATAAAGTAATATGTATTATATTATCTATCTAATCATCTCTCTAGTTATCAGATTATTGTGGCTAGTATTAATAATTAGCTTTTCTTGTTACCTAACTAGTGGCTCTAGTTGAAGGAAAATCTGTCTTTTATGATGAAATGCAGCCCAAATGTTTTGTTAGCACCAACTTCATTGTATTTTATAATTATATTTAATAAATGAAAATGGGTTACTTATGTTGAAGATCAATCTCACATTTTTCATGTACATGTATCTTTATTTGCATGTCTCTGATAATCATTCAAAATTGCCTTTTGCTTACTAAGAAATAAAAAAAAAAATTACACACTGACAGAGTAGAACCTCCCTAACGAAGCATTAAATTATAAAATCTAAGTACCAATTACCTCCTTGGTCGGGAGGGCATGGAGTTGGAGTCTGGTGAGGTAGAATGAATGATGAACTATGGATTTCCTCCAGTTTCTGCAGTCTGATTCTCTGATACAAAATTCCTTTGTTAAAGGGATAGTTACTTTATTGGTTTATTTATGATGATTGCATGAGTACAGTGCTCATGCAGTTACTTCATTCCTTTTCTTTATTAGCTGCTGACTTTTTTATTATCATGCTTTTCCTTTTTGCCATAAATTGTTAATTATTACCTTGATGACACTTGGTAAAACTTCTATTAACTGTCATTGTTTGACTAGCAGTTATGGAGATTTACTTTTGCTAAACCCCTACCATACTAGACAATCATAAACTACAAAGCACAGTGCATTAGAGAAAAGCCTTTCTGCTTTTGTGGCCTTCAGCCCAGGGGAATGTGTATGTTTCCAGCTTTATAAAGAAGCTGTTTATTGAGAGCCTGTATATTTTGTCATGAAAGTGTTGATAGCATCATTTAAACAAAGAGTTCTACTAATCAAATTCTAGAGAAATATGTTGCTTTAATTATGCTATCACCCTTTGACCAATATTATTGTCACTGATTTGCTAAAATAAAGTTTAATAAAAAGTAGCAATAAATTGACTGATGCTCCCATTTGATTGTAGAGTATTTTAGCAAGGGAATAACTTATTCAAATTTTAGTATAGCCAACTATATTTTCCAAATACAGTTCAAGATAATATATACCATATAGGTTGGATAATTGAATATATATTTTGATAGCTTTTTTATACTTCCCTGAGATAAATTCATACCATATTAAGACTGGAACATCCAGATAAAATATAACATTTTTATTTTCATAATTCCCTGGAAATGACATATGCTTAAATTTTGCTTATTTCACAAAGTGCTCTTATATCTTCTCAGGATGGGTCCATGCGTTTCCAGTTGCATCTTTATTATTCATTACTTATATTTTAATAATAAACTGAAATTGTCAGGGCTTCTTGAATCCACCATGTTATACACATAAGTCTCTCTCCTTGGAATGCCCTTTAACTTCTCCTTTTCTAATGTGCATTCTTAATTTAATATGTTTCCAAGTCCTTTGTGCATCATTCTGTGTTAGTACTTACTACATTATGTAGTGTTAGTATACTGTTGGTATACACAATGTCAAAGTCTAGATCTTTAATCTTTACATTCGTATTATTCAGCAAATTATCTGGCACATATTAGGCATCCAATATAACTTTGCTGAAAAAAATAAACAACTTCAACTCTCTATCATACCTAAACATAAACTCTCTTTAGAAAGTCATACTGAACAAATGAATATGAGAAAAAGTTCTTCCTTCTTTAACCACATTAGTTATTAATAATATATCATGTCCAAATGATGATGACCCAAATTAATCAGTTATTACCTACACCTATTGTATTATATACATAGATTTTTTGACTATATTATTTCTTTGCTAAAACCTAACAGAATATATTTTACTTCATATGAAAGAAAATTTTAAATTTGAATTGATAAACTACTGTCTAAAGGAAAGCAGTTTTTATATTTCTCATACTATTTGGTATGGTTTGAACACTTGTCCCTCCAAAATTTGTGGTGAAATTTAATTGACATTGTAACAGTATTAAGAGTTCAGACCTTTAAGAGGTGATTAGGTTGTGGGAGTTCCATCCCCATGGATAGGATTGGTGCTCTTACAAAAGGGAGAGTTTGGCTCACTGTTGCTCTCTCTCCTGCCATGTGATGAGTCAGAAAGAAGGTTCTCACCAGATGCCAGCACCTTGATATTGGACTTCCCAGACTACAGAACTGTGAGCCAATAAGTTTCTCTTCATTGTAAATTACCTAGTCTCAGCTATTGTTATAGCAGCACAAATAGACTAAGACATACTCCTTCTATTTTTTTTTTTTTTTAATAGACAGTCATTTTAAGTCATTTGAGGGTCAGAGAATAGCCAAGAAAATAAATCAAGGCTGGGAAATGGATAGGGTGACATACAGATTCAATAATTGAATCCTGCCTCTTCAATCAATTTCCCTATGTAGATCAGAACTAGAGGCAATCTCTGAAAATGATCTGACCATTTGATGTTTGATGACTGAATATAGTAAAGTAATATGATTATTCTAGACACTAGCAAGCGAAAACATGGTATTGAACTGATTCATTGGCTGGACTCCAAGTACCAGTGAAAGTGGAGTATTTGCTGCTTGTATAAGTCCAAAACTAACTACGTCAAACAAGGCATGGAAAACAGAGATAAAATAGCACAATTGATATTACTAGAAACATATAATAAACATAGGGTCTAAGGAAATATTCCTGTTTTGTAACTTCTTCCAGGACCACTTTTATAGTTTTTATAATGTTTAAGTTCTAGTGGCTCAGATTAAAATATTTTTCTAATTATAGAATAAATGAAGAATGAAGAAAAGTGTAAATAATAATTTAACAAACACTTCACTTCATATAATTTACTTTTCCCCTAACCTAGGGTTGGTTTATAAGCAACCTGAAGTTATATTGCATCTGTGCCTTCTAAGTTTTTATATAGTTTTAGTAAAAGCTGTTTAATATCCTATTTAAATTATCCATATAATAATTAATTGGCCAAGTGCTGTGGCTCCTGCCTGTAATCCCAAAACTTTGGAGGCCAGGGCAGAAGGATCACTTGAGGCCAGGAGTTTGAGACGAGCCTGGGTAACATAGGGGGGACCCCCATCTCTACAAAAAAAGATAAATTAAATTAAAAAATTTTCCAGGTGTGGTGGCATGTACCTGTAGTCCTGGGTACTCAGAAGGCTAAGATGGGAAGATTGCTTGAGCACAGGAGTTCGAGACTGCAGTGAGCTGTGATTTCAACACTGCACTCTAACCTATACAACAGAGCAAGACCCTATCTCTGCACACACACACACACACACACACACACACACACACACACACACACACATTGTCCTATACAGTATCTATATTTGTCAGTTTGCAATTTTTTACTAATATGGCATTTGGGTGATTTATTCCTGTTGAAAATGTAGTTATCTAGTTCATTCATTTTATTTTCCATATAGGATGTTAGTAGCTATATAATATATAGTATTGCATATATGGTATTATAGAATATATTTTTCAGGCTCTTTGTTTTTTTAAAGAAATCTTGAAATCCTTTGAGTTCTTTTATTGTACCTTCCATTTAATGAATTGATTGCTACCTTTATTCCTTTTCCATAATACCTATTTTATTTATTTTTCTTGACTTTATTTATTTATCATTTCAAAAAATTTAGAGGGTACAGTGGTTTTTTGTTATAAGGGCAAATTTTATCATACTGAAGTCAGGATTTTCAGTCTATTTGTCACCAGATATTGTACACATTCGAACCAGCAATCCCACTACTGGGTATCTAACCAAAGGAAAATAAGTAATTTTATATAAAAAAAGATACCTGCACCTGAATGTTTATTGCAGCACAATTCACAATAGCAGAGATATGAAATCAATCTAAGTGCCCATCGACTGATGAGTGGCTAAAGAAAATGTGGTAGATATATACCAGGGAGTGCTACTTGGCCACAAAAAGAAGTGGAATATCTTTTGCAGCAACTTGGATGGAGCTGGAGACCATTATCCTAAGTACCTTAGAAATGGAAAAACAGATACTACATGTTCTCACTTATAATTGGGAGCTAAAAAAAAGGGCAATAATGGACATTGGGAACTAAAACGGGGGGGGGGCAGTGTGAGGGGACTGAGGGATAAAAATCTACCTATTGAGTGCAATGTCCTCAATACCTATTTCAAATTGTACATTCTATCTTGGGTCATATATAAGTTATTCTTATATTTTTAACAAGTATTCTCAACTTAACATACAAAACTGGCTAATAACTCTATACTCCACCAGGGACATCAGAGTAGTTGAACACTGATTAGCCCAACATGAAAGCCCTATTATTATTCTACATTATTTTATTCTACTTTGTTTTTAACTTATCATTGGAAAATATTTCTGCTAGTATTCCTAAAGACAACACATTGAAATGTATTAAAAATATGATTTTTTTTTGCTTACCATTGGTTTTTTGTCTTACTCCCTCCGCCTAAATTCAGTTTCTTTTTTCCTTCTTCTATCCTTTATGGTTAATTCAACAAAAATGTATTAAGGACACCCTATTTTATCATAAAATGTAATTATTTTGCCTTGACTTTTTGATGATAGTATAGCTGCGTATAAAATTCAATAGTCATATGTTTCCCTAAAGCACTTTGCAAATGGCATTCTGTTATATATATATATATATATATATATATATATATATATATTTTTTTTTTTTTTTTTTTTTTTTTTGAGACAAAGTCTCCTTTCTGTTGTCCTGGCTGGAGTGCTGTGGCATCAGCTTAGCTCACAGCAATCTCAAACTCCTGGGCTCAAGCGATCCTCTTGCCTCAGTCTCCCAAGTAGCTGGGACTACAAGCATGCACCACCATGCCCGGCTAATTTATATATATATATATATATATTTTTTTTTTTTTTTTTTTTTTTTTTAGTTAGCCAATTAATTTATTCTATTTATAGTAGAGATGGGATCTTGCTCAGGCTGGTCTCGAACTCCTGACCTTGAGCAATCCACCTGCCTTGGCCTCCCAGAGTGCTAGGATTACAGGCGTGAGCCACTTCGCCTGGCCTATAAATATTTTTTATGCTGTTGGTGTAAAGTCACCTATTAATCTAATTGTTGTTCTACTAAAGGTATTCTGAATTTTCTTTCTTTTTTTGTCCTCGGTGTTCTACTGTTTTTACACTAGATTGTGTAGGCATGGATTTTTCTTTTATCTAAATTTGACTTCCTATGCTTCTTCAATCTGAAGATTTAGTTTTGAATTCTATTTTAGAAGATCTCATTATTAGCATTTCAAAATTGCCTTCTGCATTCTATTTATTCTCACATTCTGGAATATATTATGCACATAAATTAGGATGTCTCATATTTCATAACCTTCCCATCACTTTTTTGTTGTTTCTTTATATCTATTTGCTGTAACATGGATGTCTTCCTTCTGCTATGTGTGTTGTCTCTTCCTCATTCTCTAATTCATTGACTCATTTGACTTAAAATTATAAATTGGAAGTGCTTGGCCAGTGTTTTTTTTTTTTATTTGTTTTGCTTTTTTTCTTCCAATTTATGTATTTGTTCCTTTGTGAGGACCATGCACCATTGTTTTTTGGAGTGTATATCACAAAGGTTTACATTGTAGTTTTCCTTACATAGACCGTAGGTAAAAGAAACTGTTTTAAGACCCTACTCTGCATAGATGGAAGAGCTTTCCTTGTTGCTTTTACGTCTCTGCCTCCAAGACCCATATGGATATCAAAACTCCAGTGGCCCATCCTTAGAGCTTATGTACAGGTCTAATACTCCCTCATTCTCTGCAAGTTAAGCATAATTTTTTAAATCTGCTTCTGAGACAAGTGATCTCTCAGTTCAGGCATCATATAATTCTCTTTAAGTATAATTTTAGGATTTCTAAAATATCAATATTCTTAAGTAGTTTTTTAAATTATGTAATTTTAGCATTTCTATATTTTTATAATATGAAAAGGTTTCATACCAGCTAAGAGAGCCATGTGGTCAGATACCCCTAATTACATCTTGAAGTCTTAGAATCATGCCCATGTCACTGACTGTAAAATTCTTGTGACTTCGCAAAGGGACTTGTTGCTTGTACCATCCTGAGCCTTAAGAACTGTTTGTTTCACGCTTAATGTGAACATAAGTATTTGTGTGTTTGTGAAAATAGTTTAGGATTAAATTCTTTTTATTTGATTTTTTAATTTATTTTAGAATTTATGGGAGTGCACGTTTTCAATAAAAGGATTAATTTTTTATGTCCTCTTAATCGACCATTTTATAATTATGAAATCATCTTCTTTATCACTGATATAATCTTTGCTGTGAAGTAAATTTTTTCTACTATTAATGCAATCACTCTATTTTTTTTTTTTTTTTATTAGTGTTTGTGGCACATGTTTGCCCACCCTTTTACTTTTAACCTATTTATATCTTTATAATTGATGTGAATTTCTTCTTGGCAACATAGATGTGGACCTCCCTTTTTTATCCAACTTGACACTCTTTGCCTTTGAATTAATATGTTCAGAACATTTATTTATAGTGTGATTATTGATATAATTACATTTAGGTTTATCATCTTGCTGTGTGTTTTTTATTTGCCCTATTTGTTTCTTATTCTCCTTTTGTTTTTCTGATGTTTTTAGATTATTGGAGTGTTTTTTTTTATTGTTCCATTTTACTTCTGTTGCTGGGTTATTTGTCATGTAGCTCAATATTTTTGTTATTTTACAGGTTACTTTAGGATTTATAAAATATGACATTCACCTGTAACAGTCTATCTTAAAGTGACATGATACCTCTTTATGCATACTATAAAAATCTTATGAGAGCATAATACCACATCTCTTCCCTGGCCTTTAAGCTATTTTTCTCTTACATTTTTCTTATATATATGTTATAAATGCCACAATACATTTTTACTATTTTTGTTTAGACAACTAATTATTTTAGGACAATTTAATAATAAGAATCTTACATATTTTCCCACCATGTTACCCTTTCTAGTCTTTATTCCTTTGTGTAGATCCATATTTCCATCTGATATGTTCCTGATGCCTTGAAGTACTTTTCTTCAGCATGTCTTTAAGTGTGAGTCTCCTTGTGGTGAATTCTTTCAGCTGTTCTATACCTGAAAAATTATTTTCCCTTTGTTTTTTAAATATATCTTCAATGCTTAGATTGACTCTTCTTTCAGTACTTTAAAGATCCTGCTCCACTTTCTTCTATCATACATTGTTTTGGCAAGGAATCTGTTGTCATTTAGAACACATTTGTTCTTCTGTATGCAATGTGTTGTTTTCCTCTGGCTTTTTAAAAGATTTTTTTCTTTATCACTGGTTTTGAGCAATTTGTTTATGATGTGCTTTTGTGTAGTTTTCTTCATGTTTCTTGTGCCTGAGTTAATATTTTTTCTGCCTCCTTTTGGACTAACAGAGTATTTTTTATTGTTCAATTTGACTTTTGCTGGCTCGGTCCTGTGGGTTTATTGTTTTATGAAAGTTGGGAAGTTTTTACTTATTTCTTCAAGTTATGTTCTCCCACTCCTATGGTTTGGAGAATCCAACTACAGTTATATTAGGGCACTTCAAGTTGTTCCCAAGCTCACTTAATCCTTTTTCATTTATTCTAAATTTTTACTTCTCTATGTGCTTCATTTTGGATAGTTTCTACTGCTGTTTTAAAGGAATTTATCTTTTCTTCTGAAAAGTACAATCTACTGCTAATCCTGCCTTGCGCATTTTTCACCGTAGACATTGTAATATAATATTTTCATATCCTCCAAGTCTCAACTTATTAGAAATTTGAAATATAGTAAAAATAATTGTTTTGATAGACATGACTGCCAATTCTAAAAATCTGTTATTTGAGTCAGTATTGAATGATATAATTTTATTCTTCATTATGGGGTTTTTATTTCCTTGCCTTTTTTGCATTCATTGACTGGATACCAGGCAGTGTGAATTTTATGTTATTTCCTCAATATTTTTAATCCTTTTTAATATTTTGTGAATTATTATTGAAGTTACTTTAGTTACTTGGAAAGAGTTTTATATTTTATGGTCTTACCTTTAATGTCTGTTAGCCCCACCAGAGTGTGATGTTCAATCTCGGGTAAATTATTCCTCAACAGTAAGGCACAATTCTTCTAGGTATTGTACCCAATCCTTGTGAATTATGAGATTTCAAGTCTGGCTAGTGAAAGCAGTCACTCTTCTACCTGACAGATATGAATGCCAGGCACTGTGCTCCTTAATTTTTTCAGATAGTTCTTTCCTCTAGCTTGGGTAGTTTCCTGAAATGCCTGTACTGATCAGTACTTTGATGAATAACTCAGGACGCCCTGTTGCAAGTATTTGCAGTTCTTTGTCTGTGAAATTCTGTCCTGTCTGTGATACTGTCTTGCAAACTCTGCTTCTGAATCCCCAGTCTCACAGGTCTGTCTACTCAATTCAGGGAGTTTGCTGAGCTTTGCCTGGGTTTACCTTCCCGGTACTACAGCCTGGAAAGTCTCCCAGGCAGTAAACTGATGTAATCATAGATTTCACTCCTTTATTTCCCATCTCCTAGGGATCACTGTCCTTCAGTGCCTAAATCTCATCTTGCAGAAAGTTGTTTCATATATTCTGTCTGATCTTTTGGTTGCTGCAAAGATGCAGTTTCTTCTTACTTTATCTTGGCCTGCAGTGGAAATCCACATTTATTGCTTTGAATAGTAAAAAAAAAAAAAAAAAAATGAAAAACACCCATCTTAAATGTAATAAAAACTAAGATTAATGTTGGCTTAATCATAAAATTGTCTTACATATACAGTGTGAATGTTATCATACATTGAGCTTGTTTATATTCTTCATAAGCATATTTACCCCCAAATAATAATCTATTATCAGTAATACTTAAAAACATACTTCAGTAAAGAGAAATAGGTGAAGACTTAATAGGCATTTACAGGTAACTTATAAATTTTGATAGTGAAAATCATTTAATACTTATGGTGCTATGACCCATCATAGTTTTGTTTTTTGTTTTTTTCTTCTAGATCACTTTTGAATGGATTTCACAAAACAAAATTTTCAGTTTTATGAACCACTGGGTCTTTTACCAAATTAAAAAAATAAAGCACTATTTGTATAGAATTTTGAAATATATAAACATTACTGAATAGTTTTTAAAACTAAATAATTATTAAAATATTCATATGAAATTTACTTTTATTTATTTTATTCAAATGAGATAATAGAGTATGATGAAAGTATAATATATAATTAATTCCTTTTTCTATATTAACTATAAAAGTCTACGTTGAAGATATTCTTTGTTCTGCTACTTATATCATAGTGAATCTGTGCTAAGATATTTTCAGATTTTGCCTAAAAATGTTTATATCATATTTTTTTGCCTTTTAAAAAGCTTACTTATTTAAAAATTGATTTCAGTTCAAGTATAAGTGAAGTTTCAAACATAATGTTCCTTTTTTGGGGAACAAATTACTGTTAAGTATCAAATAATATATAATACATCTGGTAAAATTTTGGGAACATATATCTGAGTGAGAGAGTGTCTCCATTGCCTGATAGAAGTCAAAATATTTTATTATGCTGTACAAAAAATTTTACATTGCTTCCATCCTTTTTCTTATGCCCATATAAGAAGAATTTCTTACAGAAAATAAATATTTTCCATTGTATTGGAAATGTAAAATGTAAAATATAATGTCAAAAAGTATGTTTTGCATATATGAAAAAATAGCAATTTATTAAATGCATGTCAAAATGTCTTGCTTCCAAGCAATAATTTAGGCTGTAGGAACTCTGTATTTAAAGTTAATCAAATTTATAGTGATTTCCCCCCACCTACATATCTACAAGAGTGCCAAACCAGATAATTTACAGGTATGGTTTTATTAGTAACACTAGTTACAAGTCTTTATTATTAAAGGAGTTGTGTCATGACAAAATAATTTTTGAATTTTAAAAGAATGATAATCAGTGTTGAAGCCAGATTTTTTAAAAAGTCTTAAAATTTTTCAAGAAAAAAAGAATCTAAGAGAGAAATTAGCTGTGCCAACCTCTTTTCTTCAAAGATTAATAAAATCTCAAAAACAACTTGAAGAAAACATTACTACTGTTTAATGAGGGGAAAAATTGGTTATTTCTGCTCCACTTTTGATTAGTTATTACTTCACTAATGTACATTTAAAATTCTCTGGTCCTTGTATCATGCACTTTAGATTCTGTTTTTCAGTTTAAAATAATCATATTTTAATTTTATATTCATAAATTACTTGTGTGGAAGGTTACAATATAGCATATATCTTACTTTTATTCTTGATTATTATAAAATGAAAGAAATGTACATGATTCTTGTCACTTATTGGTGTTACAAGTGACCTATGGTAATAGTAAAGTACATGAATAGTGATATCATATTAAATAAAGAAGGGTCATTTAAAAAAAATGCCATCCCGTCTTTACCTTCAAATTCTCCATCCAAACCACAGTTATGCTCTGAATGGCTTATAGACTTGGTTGCAACAACTCTACAAGGATTCTATTCTTAACATTCTTATTTTAAGGGATATTTCTAAGGCACAGACTTTTGAACTTGTTATGAGATATCCTTGCCTGTCCCTCCGTTTCTGACATCAGGTTTGCTCTTTTCTAAACTGGACCACTCTGGGAAGAGTGACCTGTAAAGTCAATTTTAATTCTTTATGAATGTCTAACTCCATAATAATTGTATCAAGGTATTGAGGAGATCCCATTCCAGTTGTGCCGTATTTATATTCTTGGACAATGAGATTAAAATAACTCTAAAGGACATTCAACACAGTATAAAATGGGTTAGCTAATCTAGACATGAACTGTGAAAGCATATGTGATACATTGTTAGGTTTATCACCTGATTTACATTTAGTATTATAAGATTTCTTGAAAAAACTATTTATTAGATGTGTTCTTATGTTTGATTTAAACAGTTTTCTCTGGGAAAAATGGACTAATGAAAATTCCCTTGCTGTCCCTTCCTGACTTCCTAAGAATGAAGTTGTGCTAGTTCCATAATTACTTATTATTCAAATTACCCCAAAACCCATAAGTATCTTTTTGAGAATAAAATATTCATTAGAATATTATACCTTGGTCCCTTTTTGTTTACAGCCCCTTAAACTCACTCAAGCTGGAATTGATTTCTTCTTTATCTTAATTTTTACATTGTGTGTTACATTCTACCTTCATGTATGTATGCATGTTTTATTCCCTTTTCATACTATAAGATACTTAAGGAAAAAGGGTTTTCTTGATTTATTTTTAAAACATAGACGTACTGACACAACATAATATTAAGTATAATGCACACTTGTTAAATGGATATGATCATATATATTAAAAGGTAGATATATGCAGTGGGTGGTTTCTAGATTTTAAAATAGGTAAAATTAATCTTATCCAGAAGCTTAATAAAGAATTAGGAAAAAAATTTTAACAAATTAATCAGAAGATTCAGAAGACAGAACTTACAATGTTAAAATATTTGCCAATTAGGTGAATATAAAAATGACCAACCAACTTGAGCAATAGAAAATGTGTTTTATAAAAACAGATCCTTGTAGACAGATGTTTCTGTATTGAGCAATTTCCCTATTTCTTTCTCTTTCCTTTTTTCATCTATTCCTCATCATTCATCCCTCCTTCCATTCATCCTTCCTTCCATTCATCTATACAAGAAATATTTTTAAAGTCTGTACTTGTTGATTGGCACTATTCTAGGTGCTAGAGAGGTAGCACAAACATCCCCGCCCTCTTGGAACTTATATTATGTTGGGGGTGTCAGGCAGGAATTTAGGAGTATTTAACATTCACTGAGGAGGTCAGAATGACTGGAATATAACCCATACGTTCATAGAATATAAGGTTTGGGAGGTAATGAGGATTGAGGAGCACAGGTTGGGTGTGTCTGGACAAACCCATGGGTGGAGTCACCCCAAAAGCAGTAAAAAGGGAGTTTCCTGCAAGGGACTGCCACACACTGTCCTGAGATGGGGCCAGATGGGATTCCAAAGAAAGGAGCACTAAAGGTCAGGATGATAAATCCAAAACATTCATTAGAAAAACTTTCATGCAAAGTTCTTCAGCATCCTCAGGACTGACAGAGAGAAAAGTAATGCCACATCCAGGTATGTCTGTAAGGAGGGGGTCAGGTTATGGAGGTCATATGAAGGTTTAATGAATTTGGTTCAGAGAAGGGGATAGTTTCTTTGCATTCAGAAACATACTTAATATTTTAGTGTTTTGGACAATAACCTAAACAACTTTATCAGTGCCTTGGAATGTTCAAAGCCCTGGCTTGTGTTCAAGCCTGCAGGGGTAAACATGCAGCTGGCTGGGTCACAGATTGGCAAGGTACTCTGTGTTTTCTTGAGCAAGACAAAGAAAAAAATTGGGGGTAATTTTGGTACCTTACATCGGATATCTGTTTACCATCATTAAAAGGTGGATTTGACTCAAAGAGAGATGAGAGTCATTAAGAGTTGAAGCAGAGAAGTGACAGTATCCAGGTTACTTATTAACAGGAAGATTCTGGAAGCTGAATTGAGAAGAGGTAGGGGTGGACCCATTGAAGCAAGGATACTGAATAGCAGGCTACCACTGTAATCCAGGCAAAAGGCAGTGGTGAATTGGGCAGGGTATTAGTGCATGCAGATAGTGAAAAGTAGCCATATGTTGAATATATGTTGAAGGCATATGTAACAGTATTTCCTGATAAATTGAATTATAGAGTGTGAGAACAAAAGGAGGAGTGAAGGATGACTTTAAGCTCTTTCTTCTGAGCAATTTCAAATGGAATAGAAATGTCATTAACTAGAGAATGGTCAATACTAGCTACTTTCATTCCTTTTCATTCATTCACTTAAACCCTGCAATTTGGATTGTACCTGAAAACTCAAATAGATTAGCCCTCTAAATATCTTCCTACTTGCCTAGACTGCAGGATTTTATTACTTTTAATTTGTTCAGAAACTCTTTCCTCCCTTAACTTCAAGATCACTATTTTTATCATTGTTTGGCCAAAAAGTGTTGGCTCTATATTTCTTTCTTACTCTCCATTTATGGTTCCACTTCCACTGACTTTGTTGTACAAGAAGCAATTAATAAAATTATATACCTATTAATAAAGGATATTATAACTTAACTATTAACTGGATGTAGTTTATTTTGCTCTAGGGTGAATGCTGTCATTAGTGTGATTAAATATGGAAAAGTAAACACGTCTTGGTCAAGTGACAAAATTATGTATCAATCAAATAACATAAATGTGATTTCAGAAATACTTAGATTTAGTCAAGAAATTTAATAATAACATTTAAAAAGATTGAATATGCTTGTGTTAAGGTTCTCTAGAGCTCTAGAGAAACAGAACCAATAGGATATATATATATATATATAATTATCAATATATATATCCTATTGTTTGTGTAGGTGTATAGGTGTGTGTGTATATATATACACACACACACACACCTATATCTATTTATACACACACACATATGTGTGTGAGAGAGAAAGAGAAAGAAAGACATTTGTCATAGGGAATTGGCTCACACAATTATGGAGGCTGAGAAGTTCCACAATCTGCCATCTGTGAGCTGGAAACCAAGGAAAGCCGGTAGCACACAGTTCTAGTCCTAGTCAGAAGGCCTGAGGACCAGGAGAACCAATGGTGTAAATTCTAGCCCAAGTCCCAAAACCAGAGAAATGGTGCAAGTCCCAATCTGAGGACAGGAGATTGATGTCTCAGCTCAAGCAGTCAGACAGAGTGAGCCATGTTTCCCTTCTTTCACGTTTTGTTCTATTAAAGCCATCAGTAGATTGGATTCTGCTCACCCACACTGAAGAGATAAATCTGCTTTGCTCAGTATACCAATTTCAAATGCTATCTCATTGAGAAACACCTTTAAGACACACCTAGAAATAATGTCTAGCCAAATATCTGGGTGCTCCTTGGTCTAGTCCACACATAAAATTAACCATTATATACTGAAATCAAAGCAAATTAATAGAAAATATTTACAACTCTTTGCAAAAGAGTTTTTTATATAATTTTATAAATTTTATAAATTTTATAATTTTATATAAACATAGAATTTCCAAACCTATTTTAGGTTTCTCATGCGTGGTTACTTATTTATATAACTACCATATGTATTTATAACTCCAGAAATCATGTTTTACACAACCTATAAATATTGTCTATTATTATGTTTCAATTTCAAATTATTACTGTTAGATATGTCTGTTTTGTGGCACCTCTGTTTATTATACTTCACACTCTGGGGACAGCAATTCATTTTTCAGATGTACTAGTTTCGTGATTTATTGCTGCACTTTAATACTTTACGTCTTGCTTGCCCAAATGTTCCA